>NW_027469463.1:0-133384 GCF_051020765.1 Lasioglossum baleicum | reverse complement strand
ACGCATAACGCATAACGCATAAGGCATAACGCATAACGCATAACGCATAACGCATAACGCATAACGCATAACGCATAACGCATAACGCATAACGCATAACGCATAACGCATAACGCATAACGCATAACGCATAACGCATAACGCATAACGCATAAGGCATAACGCATAACGCATAACGCATAACGCATAACGCATAACGCATAACGCATAACGCATAACGCATAACGCATAACGCATAACGCATAACGCATAACGCATAACGCATAACGCATAACGCATAACGCATAACGCATAACGCATAACGCATAACGCATAACGCATAACGCATAACGCATAACGCATAACGCATAACGCATAACGCATAACGCATAACGCATAACGCATAACGCATAACGCATAACGCATAACGCATAACGCACAACGCACAACGCACAACGCACAACGCACAACGCACAACGCACAACGCATAACGCATAACGCATAACGCATAACGCATAACGCATAACGCATAACGCATAAAGCATAACGCATAACGCATAACGCATAACGCATAACGCATAACGCATAACGCATAACGCATAACGCATAACGCATAACGCATAACGCATAACGCATAACGCATAACGCATAACGCATAACGCATAACGCACAACGCACAACGCACAACGCACAACGCACAACGCACAACGCACAACGCATAACGCATAACGCATAACGCATAACGCATAACGCATAACGCATAACGCATAAAGCATAACGCACAACGCACAACGCACAACGCAGAACGCATAACGCAGAACGCATAACGCATAACGCATAACGCATAACGCATAACGCATAACGCATAACGCATAACGCATAACGCATAACGCATCGCGCATAACGCATAACGCATAACGCATAACGCATAACGCATATCGCATAACGCATAACGCATAACGCATAACGAATAACGCATATCGCATAACGCATAACGCATAACGCATAACGCATAACGCATAACGCATAACGCATAACGCATAACGCATAACGCATAACGCATAACGCATAACGCATAACGCATAACGCATAACGCATAACGCATAACGCATAACGCATAACGCATAACGCATAACGCATAACGCATAACGCATAACGCATAACGCATAACGCATATCGCATAACGCATAACGCATAACGCATAACGCATAACGCATAACGAATAACGCATATCGCATAACGCATAACGCATAACGCATAACGCATAACGCATAACGCATAACGCATAACGCATAACGCATAACGCATAACGCATAACGCATAACGCATAACGCATAACGCATAACGCATAACGCATAAGGCATAACGCATAACGCATAACGCATAACGCATAACGCATAACGCATAACGCATAACGCATAACGAATAACGCATATCGCATAACGCATAACGCATAACGCATAACGCATAACGCATAACGCATAACGCATAACGCATAACGCATAACGCATAACGCATAACGCATAACGCATAACGCATAACGCATAACGCATAACGCATAAGGCATAACGCATAACGCATAACGCATAACGCATAACGCATAACGCATAACGCATAACGCATAACGCATAACGCATAACGCATAACGCATAACGCACAACGCACAACGCATAACGCACAACGCATAACGCACAACGCACAACGCACAACGCATAACGCACAACGCACAACGCACAACGCACAACGCACAACGCATAACGCATAACGCATAACGCATAAACGCATAACGCATAACGCATAACGCATAACGCATAACGCATAACGCATAACGCATAACGCATAACGCATAACGCATAACGCATAACGCATAACGCATAACGCATAACGCATAACGCATAACGCATAACGCATATCGCATAACGCATAACGCATAACGCATAACGCATAACGCATAACGAATAACGCATATCGCATAACGCATAACGCATAACGCATAACGCATAACGCATAACGCATAACGCATAACGCATAACGCATAACGCATAACGCATAACGCATAACGCATAACGCATAACGCATAACGCATAACGCATAACGCATAACGCATAACGCATAACGCATAACGCATAACGCATAACGCATAACGCATAACGCATAACGCATAACACATAACGCATAACGCATAACGCATAACGCATAACGCATAACGCATAACGCTTAACGAATAACGCATAACGCATAACGCATAACGCATAACGCATAACGCTTAACGCTTAACGAATAACGCATAACGCATAACGCATAACGCATAACGCATAACGCATAACGCATAACGCATAACGCATAACGCATAACGCATAACGCATAACGCATAACGCATAACGCACAACGCACAACGCATAACGCATAACGCACAACGCACAACGCATAACGCATAACGCATAACGCATAACGCATAACGCATAACGCATAACGCATAACGCATAACGCATAACGCATAACGCATAACGCATAACGCATAACGCATAACGCATAACGCATAACGCATAACGCATAACGCATAACGCATAACGCATAACGCATAACGCATAACGCATAACGCATAACGCATAACGCTTAACGCATAACGCACAACGCACAACGCATAACGCATAACGCATAACGCAAAACGCATAACGCATAACGCATAACGCATAACGCATAACGCATAACGCATAACGCATAACGCATAACGCATAACGCATAACGCATAACGCATAACGCATAACGCATAACGCATAACGCATAACGCATAACGCATAACGCATAACGCATAACGCATAACGCATAACGCATAACGCATAACGCATAACGCATAACGCATAACGCATAACGCATAACGCATAACGCATAACGCATAACGCATCGCGCATAACGCATAACGCATAACGCATAACGCATAACGCATAACGCATAACGCATCGCGCATAACGCATAACGCATAACGCATAACGCATATCGCATAACGCATAACGCATAACGCATAACGCATAACGCATAACGCATAACGCATCGCGCATAACGCATAACGCATAACGCATAACGCATAACGCATAACGCATAACGCATAACGCATAACGCATAACGCATAACGCATAACGCATAACGCATAACGCATAACGCATAAAGCATAACGCACAACGCACAACGCACAACGCACAACGCACAACGCATAACGCATAACGCATAACGCATAACGCATAACGCATAACGCATAACGCATAACGCATAACGCATAACGCATAACGCATAACGCATAACGCATAACGCATAACGCATAACGCATAACGCATAACGCATAACGCATAACGCATAACGCATAACGCATAACGCATAACGCATAACGCATAACGCACAACGCATAACGCATAACGCATAACGCATAACGCATAACGCATAACGCATAACGCATAACGCATAACGCATAACGCATAACGCATATCGCATAACGCATAACGCATAACGCATAACGCATAACGCATAACGCATAACGCATAACGCATAACGCATAACGCATAACGCATAACGCATAACGCATAACGCATAACGCATAACGCATAACGCATAACGCATAACGCATAACGCATATCGCATAACGCATAACGCATAACGCATAACGCATAACGCATAACGAATAACGCATAACGCATAACGCATAACGCATAACGCATAACGCATAACGCATAACGCATAACGCATAACGCATAACGCATAACGCATAACGCATAACGCATAACGCATAACGCATAACGCATAACGCATAACGCATAACGCATAACGCATAACGCATAACGCATAACGCATAACGCATAACGCATAACGCATAACGCATAACGCATAACGCATAACGCATAACGCATAACGCATAACGCATAACGCATAACGCATAACGCATAACGCATAACGCATAACGCATAACGCATAACGCATAACGCATAACGCATAACGCATAACGCATAACGCATAACGCATAACGCATAACGCATAACGCATAACGCATAACGCATAACGCATAACGCTTAACGAATAACGCATAACGCATAACGCATAACGCATAACGCATAACGCATAACGCATAACGCATAACGCATAACGCAGAACGCATAACGCACAACGCATAACGCACAACGCATAACGCATAACGCACAACGCACAACGCATAACGCATAACGCATAACGCAAAACGCATAACGCATAACGCATAACGCATAACGCATAACGCATAACGCATAACGCATAACGCATAACGCATAACGCATAACGCATAACGCATAACGCATAACGCATAACGCATAACGCATAACGCATAACGCATAACGCATAACGCATAACGCATAACGCATAACGCATAACGCATAACGCATAACGCATAACGCATAACGCATAACGCATAACGCATAACGCATCGCGCATAACGCATAACGCATAACGCATAACGCATAACGCATAACGCATAACGCATCGCGCATAACGCATAACGCATAACGCATAACGCATATCGCATAACGCATAACGCATAACGCATAACGCATAACGCATAACGCATAACGCATCGCGCATAACGCATAACGCATAACGCATAACGCATAACGCATAACGCATAACGCATAACGCATAACGCATAACGCATAACGCATAACGCATAACGCATAACGCATAACGCATAACGCATAAAGCATAACGCACAACGCACAACGCACAACGCACAACGCACAACGCATAACGCATAACGCATAACGCATAACGCATAACGCATAACGCATAACGCATAACGCATAACGCATAACGCATAACGCATAACGCATAACGCATAACGCATAACGCATAACGCATAACGCATAACGCATAACGCATAACGCATAACGCATAACGCATAACGCATAACGCATAACGCATAACGCACAACGCATAACGCATAACGCATAACGCATAACGCATAACGCATAACGCATAACGCATAACGCATAACGCATAACGCATAACGCATATCGCATAACGCATAACGCATAACGCATAACGCATAACGCATAACGCATAACGCATAACGCATAACGCATAACGCATAACGCATAACGCATAACGCATAACGCATAACGCATAACGCATAACGCATAACGCATAACGCATAACGCATAACGCATAACGCATAACGCATAACGCATAACGCATAACGCATCGCGCATAACGCATAACGCATAACGCATAACGCATAACGCATAACGGATCGCGCATAACGCATAACGCATAACGCATAACGCATATCGCATAACGCATAACGCATAACGCATAACGCATAACGCATAACGCATAACGCATCGCGCATAACGCATAACGCATAACGCATAACGCATAACGCATAACGCATAACGCATAACGCATAACGCATAACGCATAACGCATAACGCATAACGCATAACGCATAACGCATAACGCATAACGCATAACGCATAACGCATAAAGCATAACGCACAACGCACAACGCACAACGCACAACGCATAACGCATAACGCATAACGCATAACGCATAACGCATAACGCATAACGCATAACGCATAACGCATAACGCATAACGCATAACGCATAACGCATAACGCATAACGCATAACGCATAACGCATATCGCATAACGCATAACGCATAACGCATAACGCATAACGCATAACGAATAACGCATATCGCATAACGCATAACGCATAACGCATAACGCATAACGCATAACGCATAACGCATAACGCATAACGCATAACGCATAACGCATAACGCATAACGCATAACGCATAACGCATAACGCATAACGCATAACGCATAACGCATAACGCATAACGCATAACGCATAACGCATAACGCATAACGCATAACGCATAACGCATAACGCATAACGCATAACACATAACGCATAACGCATAACGCATAACGCATAACGCATAACGCATAACGCTTAACGAATAACGCATAACGCATAACGCATAACGCATAACGCATAACGCATAACGCTTAACGAATAACGCATAACGCATAACGCATAACGCATAACGCATAACGCATAACGCATAACGCATAACGCATAACGCATAACGCATAACGCATAACGCATAACGCATAACGCACAACGCATAACGCATAACGCACAACGCACAACGCATAACGCATAACGCATAACGCATAACGCATAACGCATAACGCATAACGCATAACGCATAACGCATAACGCATAACGCATAACGCATAACGCATAACGCATAACGCATAACGCATAACGCATAACGCATAACGCATAACGCATAACGCATAACGCATAACGCATAACGCATAACGCATAACGCATAACGCATAACGCTTAACGAATAACGCATAACGCATAACGCATAACGCATAACGCATAACGCATAACGCATAACGCATAACGCAGAACGCATAACGCACAACGCATAACGCACAACGCATAACGCATAACGCACAACGCACAACGCATAACGCATAACGCATAACGCAAAACGCATAACGCATAACGCATAACGCATAACGCATAACGCATAACGCATAACGCATAACGCATAACGCATAACGCATAACGCATAACGCATAACGCATAACGCATAACGCATAACGCATAACGCATAACGCATAACGCATAACGCATAACGCATAACGCATAACGCATAACGCATAACGCATAACGCATAACGCATAACGCATAACGCATAACGCATAACGCATCGCGCATAACGCATAACGCATAACGCATAACGCATAACGCATAACGCATAACGCATCGCGCATAACGCATAACGCATAACGCATAACGCATATCGCATAACGCATAACGCATAACGCATAACGCATAACGCATAACGCATAACGCATCGCGCATAACGCATAACGCATAACGCATAACGCATAACGCATAACGCATAACGCATAACGCATAACGCATAACGCATAACGCATAACGCATAACGCATAACGCATAACGCATAAAGCATAACGCACAACGCACAACGCACAACGCACAACGCACAACGCATAACGCATAACGCATAACGCATAACGCATAACGCATAACGCATAACGCATAACGCATAACGCATAACGCATAACGCATAACGCATAACGCATAACGCATAACGCATAACGCATAACGCATAACGCATAACGCATAACGCATAACGCATAACGCATAACGCATAACGCATAACGCATAACGCATAACGCATAACGCATAACGCACAACGCATAACGCATAACGCATAACGCATAACGCATAACGCATAACGCATAACGCATAACGCATAACGCATAACGCATAACGCATAACGCATATCGCATAACGCATAACGCATAACGCATAACGCATAACGCATAACGCATAACGCATAACGCATAACGCATAACGCATAACGCATAACGCATAACGCATAACGCATAACGCATAACGCATAACGCATAACGCATAACGCATAACGCATAACGCATAACGCATAACGCATAACGCATAACGCATAACGCATAACGCATCGCGCATAACGCATAACGCATAACGCATAACGCATAACGCATAACGGATCGCGCATAACGCATAACGCATAACGCATAACGCATATCGCATAACGCATAACGCATAACGCATAACGCATAACGCATAACGCATCGCGCATAACGCATAACGCATAACGCATAACGCATAACGCATAACGCATAACGCACAACGCATAACGCATAACGCATAACGCATAACGCTTGACGCATAACGCAAAACGCATAACGCATAACGCATAACGCATAACGCATAACGCATAACGCATAACGCATAACGCATAACGCATAACGCATAACGCATAACGCATAACGCATAACGCATAACGCATAACGCATAACGCATAACGCATAACGCATAACGCATAACGCATAACGCATAACGCATAACGCATAACGCATAACGCATAACGCATAACGCATAACGCATCGCGCATAACGCATAACGCATAACGCATAACGCATAACGCATAACGGATCGCGCATAACGCATAACGCATAACGCATAACGCATATCGCATAACGCATAACGCATAACGCATAACGCATAACGCATAACGCATAACGCATAACGCATAACGCATAACGCATAACGCACAACGCACAACGCACAACGCACAACGCACAACGCACAACGCACAACGCATAACGCATAACGCATAACGCATAACGCATAACGCATAACGCATAACGCATAAAGCATAACGCACAACGCACAACGCACAACGCAGAACGCATAACGCAGAACGCATAACGCATAACGCATAACGCATAACGCATAACGCATAACGCATAACGCATAACGCATAACGCATAACGCATAACGCATCGCGCATAACGCATAACGCATAACGCATAACGCATAACGCATATCGCATAACGCATAACGCATAACGCATAACGAATAACGCATATCGCATAACGCATAACGCATAACGCATAACGCATAACGCATAACGCATAACGCATAACGCATAACGCATAACGCATAACGCATAACGCATAACGCATAACGCATAACGCATAACGCATAACGCATAACGCATAACGCATAACGCATAACGCATAACGCATAACGCATAACGCATAACGCATAACGCATAACGCATAACGCATAACGCATAACGCATAACGCATAACGCACAACGCATAAAGCATAACGCACAACGCACAACGCACAACGCACAACGCACAACGCACAACGCATAACGCATAACGCAGAACGCATAACGCATAACGCATAACGCATAACGCATAACGCATCGCGCATAACGCATAACGCATAACGCATAACGCATAACGCATAACGCATATCGCATAACGCATAACGCATAACGCATAACGAATAACGCATATCGCACAACGCATAACGCATAACGCATAACGCATAACGCATAACGCATAACGCATAACGCATAACGCATAACGCATAACGCATAAGGCATAACGCATAACGCATAACGCATAACGCATAACGCATAACGCATAACGCATAACGCATAACGCATAACGCATAACGCATAACGCATAACGCATAACGCATAACGCATAACGCATAACGCATAACGCATAACGCATAAGGCATAACGCATAACGCATAACGCATAACGCATAACGCATAACGCATAACGCATAACGCATAACGCATAACGCATAACGCATAACGCATAACGCATAACGCATAACGCACAACGCACAACGCACAACGCACAACGCACAACGCACAACGCACAACGCACAACGCACAACGCACAACGCACAACGCACAACGCACAACGCATAACGCATAACGCATAACGCATAACGCATAACGCATAACGCATAACGCATAAAGCATAACGCATAACGCATAACGCATAACGCATAACGCATAACGCATAACGCATAACGCATAACGCATAACGCATAACGCATAACGCATAACGCATAACGCATAACGCATAACGCATAACGCATAACGCATAACGCATAACGCACAACGCACAACGCACAACGCACAACGCACAACGCACAACGCACAACGCATAACGCATAACGCATAACGCATAACGCATAACGCATAACGCATAAAGCATAACGCACAACGCACAACGCACAACGCAGAACGCATAACGCAGAACGCATAACGCATAACGCATAACGCATAACGCATAACGCATAACGCATAACGCATAACGCATAACGCATAACGCATCGCGCATAACGCATAACGCATAACGCATAACGCATAACGCATATCGCATAACGCATAACGCATAACGCATAACGAATAACGCATATCGCATAACGCATAACGCATAACGCATAACGCATAACGCATAACGCATAACGCATAACGCATAACGCATAACGCATAACGCATAACGCATAACGCATAACGCATAACGCATAACGCATAACGCATAACGCATAACGCATAACGCATAACGCACAACGCATAAAGCATAACGCACAACGCACAACGCACAACGCACAACGCACAACGCACAACGCATAACGCATAACGCATAACGCATAACGCATAACGCATAACGCATAACGCATAACGCATAACGCATAAGGCATAACGCATAACGCATAACGCATAACGCATAACGCATAACGCATAACGCATAACGCATAACGCATAACGCATAACGCATAACGCATAACGCATAACGCATAACGCATAACGCATAACGCATCGCGCATAACGCATAACGCATAACGCATAACGCATAACGCATATCGCATAACGCATAACGCATAACGCATAACGCATAACGCATAACGCATAACGCATAACGCATAACGCATAACGCATAACGCATAACGCATAACGCATAACGCATAACGCATAACGCATAACGCATAACGCATAACGCACAACGCATAAAGCATAACGCACAACGCACAACGCACAAACGCACAACGCACAACGCACAACGCATAACGCATAACGCATAACGCATAACGCATAACGCATAACGCATAAGGCATAAGGCATAACGCATAACGCATAACGCATAACGCATAACGCATAACGCATAACGCATAACGCATAACGCATAACGCATAACGCATAACGCATAACGCACAACGCACAACGCATAACGCATAACGCATAACGCATAACGCATAACGCATAACGCATAACGCATAACGCATAACGCATAACGCATAACGCATAACGCATAACGCATAACGCATAACGCATAACGCATAACGCATAACGCATAACGCATAACGCATAACGCATAACGCATAACGCATAACGCATAACGCATAACGCATAACGCATAACGCATAACGCATAACGCATAACGCATAACGCATAACGCATAACGCATAACGCATAACGCATAACGCATAACGCATAACGCATAACGCATAACGCATAACGCATAACGCATAACGCATAACGCTTAACGCATAACGCATAACGCATAAAGCATTACGCATAACGGATAACGCATGACGCATAACGAATAACCCATAACGCATAACGCATAACGCATAAAGCATAGCCCATAACGCATAACGCATAACGCATAACGCATTTCGCATAACGCATAACACATAACGCATAACGCATAACGCATAACGCATAACGCATAACGCATAACGCTTAACGAATAACGCATAACGCATAACGCATAACGCATAACGCATAACGCATAACGCTTAACGAATAACGCATAACGCATAACGCATAACGCATAACGCATAACGCATAACGCATAACGCATAACGCATAACGCATAACGCATAACGCATAACGCACAACGCATAACGCACAACGCATAACGCATAACGCACAACGCACAACGCATAACGCATAACGCATAACGCATAACGCATAACGCATAACGCATAACGCATAACGCATAACGCATAACGCATAACGCATAACGCATAACGCATAACGCATAACGCATAACGCATAACGCATAACGCATAACGCATAACGCATAACGCATAACGCATAACGCATAACGCATAACGCATAACGCATAACGCATAACGCATAACGCATAACGCATAACGCATAACGCATAACGCATAACGCATAACGCATAACGCATAACGCATAACGCATAACGCATAACGCATAACGCACAACGCACAACGCACAACGCACAACGCACAACGCACAACGCACAACGCATAACGCATAACGCATACGATAACGCATAACGCATAACGCATAACGCATAACGCATAAAGCATAACGCATAACGCATAACGCATAACGCATAACGCATAACGCATAACGCATAACGCATAACGCATAACGCATAACGCATAACGCATAACGCATAACGCATAACGCATAACGCATAACGCATAACGCATAACGCATAACGCATAACGCATAACGCATAACGCACAACGCACAACGCACAACGCACAACGCACAACGCACAACGCACAACGCATAACGCATAACGCATAACGCATAACGCATAACGCATAACGCATAACGCATAAAGCATAACGCACAACGCACAACGCACAACGCAGAACGCATAACGCAGAACGCATAACGCATAACGCATAACGCATAACGCATAACGCATAACGCATAACGCATAACGCATAACGCATAACGCATAACGCATCGCGCATAACGCATAACGCATAACGCATAACGCATAACGCATATCGCATAACGCATAACGCATAACGCATAACGAATAACGCATATCGCATAACGCATAACGCATAACGCATAACGCATAACGCATAACGCATAACGCATAACGCATAACGCATAACGCATAACGCATAACGCATAACGCATAACGCATAACGCATAACGCATAACGCATAACGCATAACGCATAACGCATAACGCACAACGCATAAAGCATAACGCACAACGCACAACGCACAACGCACCAACGCATAACGCATAACGCATAACGCATAACGCATAACGCATAACGCATAACGCATAACGCATAACGCATAAGGCATAACGCATAACGCATAACGCATAACGCATAACGCATAACGCATAACGCATAACGCATAACGCATAACGCATAACGCATAACGCATAACGCATAACGCATAACGCATCGCGCATAACGCATAACGCATAACGCATAACGCATAACGCATATCGCATAACGCATAACGCATAACGCATAACGCATAACGCATAACGCATAACGCATAACGCATAACGCATAACGCATAACGCATAACGCATAACGCATAACGCATAACGCATAACGCATAACGCATAACGCATAACGCATAACGCACAACGCATAAAGCATAACGCACAACGCACAACGCACAACGCACAACGCACAACGCACAACGCATAACGCATAACGCATAACGCATAACGCATAACGCATAACGCATAAGGCATAAGGCATAACGCATAACGCATAACGCATAACGCATAACGCATAACGCATAACGCATAACGCATAACGCATAACGCATAACGCATAACGCATAACGGACAACGCACAACGCATAACGCACAACGCATAACGCACAACGCACAACGCACAACGCATAACGCACAACGCACAACGCACAACGCACAACGCACAACGCATAACGCATAACGCATAACGCATAACGCATAACGCATAACGCATAACGCATAACGCATAACGCATAACGCATAACGCATAACGCATAACGCATAACGCATAACGCATAACGCATAACGCATAACGCATAACGCATAACGCATAACGCATAACGCATAACGCATAACGCATAACGCATAACGCATAACGCATAACGCATAACGCATAACGCATAACGCATAACGCATAACGCATAACGCATAACGCATAACGCATAACGCATAACGCATAACGCATAACGCATAACGCATAACGCATAACGCATAACGCATAACGCATAACGCATAACGCATAACGCATAACGCATAACGCATAACGCTTAACGCATAACGCATAACGCATAAAGCATTACGCATAACGGATAACGCATGACGCATAACGAATAACCCATAACGCATAACGCATAACGCATAAAGCATAGCCCATAACGCATAACGCATAACGCATAACGCATTTCGCATAACGCATAACACATAACGCATAACGCATAACGCATAACGCATAACGCATAACGCATAACGCTTAACGAATAACGCATAACGCATAACGCATAACGCATAACGCATAACGCATAACGCTTAACGAATAACGCATAACGCATAACGCATAACGCATAACGCATAACGCATAACGCATAACGCATAACGCATAACGCATAACGCATAACGCATAACGCACAACGCATAACGCACAACGCATAACGCATAACGCACAACGCACAACGCATAACGCATAACGCATAACGCATAACGCATAACGCATAACGCATAACGCATAACGCATAACGCATAACGCATAACGCATAACGCATAACGCATAACGCATAACGCATAACGCATAACGCATAACGCATAACGCATAACGCATAACGCATAACGCATAACGCATAACGCATAACGCATAACGCATAACGCATAACGCATAACGCATAACGCATAACGCATAACGCTTAACGAATAACGCATAACGCATAACGCATAACGCATAACGCATAACGCATAACGCATAACGCATAACGCATAACGCATAACGCAGAACGCATAACGCACAACGCATAACGCACAACGCATAACGCATAACGCACAACGCACAACGCATAACGCATAACGCATAACGCAAAACGCATAACGCATAACGCATAACGCATAACGCATAACGCATAACGCATAACGCATAACGCATAACGCATAACGCATAACGCATAACGCATAACGCATAACGCATAACGCATAACGCATAACGCATAACGCATAACGCATAACGCATAACGCATAACGCATAACGCATAACGCATAACGCATAACGCATAACGCATAACGCATAACGCATAACGCATCGCGCATAACGCATAACGCATAACGCATAACGCATAACGCATAACGCATAACGCATCGCGCATAACGCATAACGCATAACGCATAACGCATATCGCATAACGCATAACGCATAACGCATAACGCATAACGCATAACGCATAACGCATCGCGCATAACGCATAACGCATAACGCATAACGCATAACGCATAACGCATAACGCATAACGCATAACGCATAACGCATAACGCATAACGCATAACGCATAACGCATAACGCATAACGCATAAAGCGTAACGCACAACGCACAACGCACAACGCACAACGCACAACGCAGAACGCATAACGCATAACGCATAACGCATAACGCATAACGCATAACGCATAACGCATAACGCATAACGCATAACGCATAACGCATAACGCATAACGCATATCGCATAACGCATAACGCATAACGCATAACGCATAACGCATAACGAATAACGCATATCGCATAACGCATAACGCATAACGCATAACGCATAACGCATAACGCATAACGCATAACGCATAACGCATAACGCATAACGCATAACGCATAACGCATAACGCATAACGCATATCGCATAACGCATAACGCATAACGCATAACGCATAACGCATAACGAATAACGCATATCGCATAACGCATAACGCATAACGCATAACGCATAACGCATAACGCATAACGCATAACGCATAACGCATAACGCATAACGCATAACGCATAACGCATAACGCATAACGCATAACGCATAACGCATAACGCATAACGCATAACGCATAACGCATAACGCATAACGCATAACGCATAACGCATAACGCATAACGCATAACGCATAACGCATAACGCATAACGCATAACGCATAACGCATAACGCATAACGCATAACGCATAACGCATAACGCATAACGCATAACGCATAACGCATAACGCATAACGCATAACGCATAACGCATAACGCATAACGCATAACGCATAACGCATAACGCATAACGCATAACGCATAACGCATAACGCATAACGCAAAACGCATAACGCATACCGCATAACGCATAACGCATAACGCATAACGCATAACGCATAACGCAGAACGAATAACGCATAACGCATCGCGCATAACGCATAACGCATAACGCATAACGCATAACGCATAACGCATAACGCATAACGCATAACGCATAACGCATAACGCATAACGCATAACGCATAACGCATAACGCATAACGCATAACGCATAACGCATAACGCATAACGCATAACGCATAACGCATAACGCATAACGCATAACGCATAACGCATAACGCATAACGCATAACGCATAACGCATAACGCATAACGCATAACGCATAACGCATAACGCATAACGCATAACGCATAACGCATAACGCATAACGCATAACGCACAACGCATAACGCATAACGCATAACGCATAACGCTTGACGCATAACGCATAACGCATAACGCATAACGCAAAACGCATAACGCAT
This sequence comes from Lasioglossum baleicum, assembly GCF_051020765.1. NCBI lineage: Eukaryota > Metazoa > Arthropoda > Insecta > Hymenoptera > Halictidae > Lasioglossum > Lasioglossum baleicum. Next base: position 117,410 of record NW_027469463.1, on the reverse strand, counting down.
AACGCATAACGCATAACGCATAACGCATAACGCATAACGCATAACGCATAACGCATAACGCATAACGCATAACGCATAACGCATAACGCATAACGCATAACGCATAACGCATAACGCATAACGCATAACGCATAACGCATAACGCATAACGCATAACGCATAACGCATAACGCATAACGCATAACGCATAACGCATAACGCATAACGCATCGCGCATAACGCATAACGCATAACGCATAACGCATAACGCATAACGGATCGCGCATAACGCATAACGCATAACGCATAACGCATATCGCATAACGCATAACGCATAACGCATAACGCATAACGCATAACGCATAACGCATCGCGCATAACGCATAACGCATAACGCATAACGCATAACGCATAACGCATAACGCATAACGCATAACGCATAACGCATAACGCATAACGCATAACGCATAACGCATAACGCATAACGCATAAAGCATAACGCACAACGCACAACGCACAACGCACAACGCACAACGCAGAACGCATAACGCATAACGCATAACGCATAACGCATAACGCATAACGCATAACGCATCGCGCATAACGCATAACGCATAACGCATAACGCATAACGCATATCGCATAACGCATAACGCATAACGCATAACGCATAACGCATAACGAATAACGCATATCGCATAACGCATAACGCATAACGCATAACGCATAACGCATAACGCATAACGCATAACGCATAACGCATAACGCATAACGCATAACGCATAACGCATAACGCATATCGCATAACGCATAACGCATAACGCATAACGCATAACGCATAACGAATAACGCATATCGCATAACGCATAACGCATAACGCATAACGCATAACGCATAACGCATAACGCATAACGCATAACGCATAACGCATAACGCATAACGCATAACGCATAACGCATAACGCATAACGCATAACGCATAACGCATAACGCATAACGCATAACGCATAACGCATAACGCATAACGCATAACGCATAACGCATAACGCATAACGCATAACGCATAACGCATAACGCATAACGCATAACGCATAACGCATAACGCATAACGCATAACGCATAACGCATAACGCATAACGCATAACGCATAACGCAAAACGCATAACGCATACCGCATAACGCATAACGCATAACGCATAACGCATAACGCATAACGCAGAACGAATAACGCATAACGCATCGCGCATAACGCATAACGCATAACGCATAACGCATAACGCATATCGCATAACGCATAACGCATAACGCATAACGCATAACGAATAACGCATATCGCATAACGCATAACGCATAACGCATAACGCATAACGCATAACGCATAACGCATAACGCATAACGCATAACGCATAACGCATAACGCATAACGCATAACGCATAACGCATAACGCATAACGCATAACGCATAACGCATAACGCATAACGCATAACGCACAACGCATAACGCATAACGCATAACGCATAACGCATAACGCATAACGCATAACGCATAACGCATAACGCATAACGCATAACGCATAACGCATATCGCATAACGCATAACGCATAACGCATAACGCATAACGCATAACGCATAACGCATAACGCATAACGCATAACGCATAACGCATAACGCATAACGCATAACGCATAACGCATAACGCATAACGCATAACGCATAACGCATAACGCATAACGCATAACGCATAACGCATAACGCATAACGCATAACGCATAACGCATCGCGCATAACGCATAACGCATAACGCATAACGCATAACGCATAACGGATCGCGCATAACGCATAACGCATAACGCATAACGCATATCGCATAACGCATAACGCATAACGCATAACGCATAACGCATAACGCATAACGCATCGCGCATAACGCATAACGCATAACGCATAACGCATAACGCATAACGCATAACGCATAACGCATAACGCATAACGCATAACGCATAACGCATAACGCATAACGCATAACGCATAACGCATAAAGCATAACGCACAACGCACAACGCACAACGCACAACGCATAACGCATAACGCATAACGCATAACGCATAACGCATAACGCATAACGCATAACGCATAACGCATAACGCATAACGCATAACGCATAACGCATAACGCATAACGCATAACGCATAACGCATATCGCATAACGCATAACGCATAACGCATAACGCATAACGCATAACGAATAACGCATATCGCATAACGCATAACGCATAACGCATAACGCATAACGCATAACGCATAACGCATAACGCATAACGCATAACGCATAACGCATAACGCATAACGCATAACGCATAACGCATAACGCATAACGCATAACGCATAACGCATAACGCATAACGCATAACGCATAACGCATAACGCATAACGCATAACGCATAACGCATAACGCATAACGCATAACGCATAACGCATAACACATAACGCATAACGCATAACGCATAACGCATAACGCATAACGCATAACGCTTAACGAATAACGCATAACGCATAACGCATAACGCATAACGCATAACGCATAACGCTTAACGAATAACGCATAACGCATAACGCATAACGCATAACGCATAACGCATAACGCATAACGCATAACGCATAACGCATAACGCATAACGCATAACGCATAACGCATAACGCACAACGCATAACGCATAACGCACAACGCACAACGCATAACGCATAACGCATAACGCATAACGCATAACGCATAACGCATAACGCATAACGCATAACGCATAACGCATAACGCATAACGCATAACGCATAACGCATAACGCATAACGCATAACGCATAACGCATAACGCATAACGCATAACGCATAACGCATAACGCATAACGCATAACGCATAACGCATAACGCATAACGCATAACGCTTAACGAATAACGCATAACGCATAACGCATAACGCATAACGCATAACGCATAACGCATAACGCATAACGCATAACGCATAACGCAGAACGCATAACGCACAACGCATAACGCACAACGCATAACGCATAACGCACAACGCACAACGCATAACGCATAACGCATAACGCAAAACGCATAACGCATAACGCATAACGCATAACGCATAACGCATAACGCATAACGCATAACGCATAACGCATAACGCATAACGCATAACGCATAACGCATAACGCATAACGCATAGCGCATAACGCATAACGCATAACGCATAACGCATAACGCATAACGCATAACGCATAACGCATAACGCATAACGCATAACGCATAACGCATAACGCATAACGCATAACGCATAACGCATAACGCATAACGCATCGCGCATAACGCATAACGCATAACGCATAACGCATAACGCATAACGCATAACGCATCGCGCATAACGCATAACGCATAACGCATAACGCATATCGCATAACGCATAACGCATAACGCATAACGCATAACGCATAACGCATAACGCATCGCGCATAACGCATAACGCATAACGCATAACGCATAACGCATAACGCATAACGCATAACGCATAACGCATAACGCATAACGCATAACGCATAACGCATAACGCATAACGCATAACGCATAACGCATAAAGCATAACGCACAACGCACAACGCACAACGCACAACGCACAACGCATAACGCATAACGCATAACGCATAACGCATAACGCATAACGCATAACGCATAACGCATAACGCATAACGCATAACGCATAACGCATAACGCATAACGCATAACGCATAACGCATAACGCATAACGCATAACGCATAACGCATAACGCATAACGCATAACGCATAACGCATAACGCATAACGCACAACGCATAACGCATAACGCATAACGCATAACGCATAACGCATAACGCATAACGCATAACGCATAACGCATAACGCATAACGCATATCGCATAACGCATAACGCATAACGCATAACGCATAACGCATAACGCATAACGCATAACGCATAACGCATAACGCATAACGCATAACGCATAACGCATAACGCATAACGCATAACGCATAACGCATAACGCATAACGCATAACGCATAACGCATAACGCATAACGCATAACGCATAACGCATCGCGCATAACGCATAACGCATAACGCATAACGCATAACGGATCGCGCATAACGCATAACGCATAACGCATAACGCATATCGCATAACGCATAACGCATAACGCATAACGCATAACGCATAACGCATAACGCATCGCGCATAACGCATAACGCATAACGCATAACGCATAACGCATAACGCATAACGCATAACGCATAACGCATAACGCATAACGCATAACGCATAACGCATAACGCATAACGCATAACGCATAACGCATAAAGCATAACGCACAACGCACAACGCACAACGCACAACGCACAACGCAGAACGCATAACGCATAACGCATAACGCATAACGCATAACGCATAACGCATAACGCATCGCGCATAACGCATAACGCATAACGCATAACGCATAACGCATATCGCATAACGCATAACGCATAACGCATAACGCATAACGCATAACGAATAACGCATATCGCATAACGCATAACGCATAACGCATAACGCATAACGCATAACGCATAACGCATAACGCATAACGCATAACGCATAACGCATAACGCATAACGCATAACGCATATCGCATAACGCATAACGCATAACGCATAACGCATAACGCATAACGCATAACGCATAACGCATAACGCATAACGCATAACGCATAACGCATAACGCATAACGCATAACGCATAACGCATAACGCATAACGCATAACGCATAACGCATAACGCATAACGCATAACGCATAACGCATAACGCATAACGCATAACGCATAACGCATAACGCATAACGCACAACGCATAACGCATAACGCATAACGCATAACGCTTGACGCATAACGCATAACGCATAACGCATAACGCAAAACGCATAACGCATAACGCATAACGCATAACGCATAACGCATAACGCATAACGCATAACGCATAACGCATAACGCATAACGCATAACGCATAACGCATAACGCATAACGCATAACGCATAACGCATAACGCATAACGCATAACGCATAACGCATAACGCATAACGCATAACGCATAACGCATAACGCATAACGCATAACGCATCGCGCATAACGCATAACGCATAACGCATAACGCATAACGCATAACGGATCGCGCATAACGCATAACGCATAACGCATAACGCATATCGCATAACGCATAACGCATAACGCATAACGCATAACGCATAACGCATAACGCATAACGCATAACGCATAACGCATAACGCACAACGCACAACGCACAACGCACAACGCACAACGCACAACGCACAACGCATAACGCATAACGCATAACGCATAACGCATAACGCATAACGCATAACGCATAAAGCATAACGCACAACGCACAACGCACAACGCAGAACGCATAACGCAGAACGCATAACGCATAACGCATAACGCATAACGCATAACGCATAACGCATAACGCATAACGCATAACGCATAACGCATAACGCATCGCGCATAACGCATAACGCATAACGCATAACGCATAACGCATATCGCATAACGCATAACGCATAACGCATAACGAATAACGCATATCGCATAACGCATAACGCATAACGCATAACGCATAACGCATAACGCATAACGCATAACGCATAACGCATAACGCATAACGCATAACGCATAACGCATAACGCATAACGCATAACGCATAACGCATAACGCATAACGCATAACGCATAACGCATAACGCATAACGCATAACGCATAACGCATAACGCATAACGCATAACGCATAACGCACAACGCATAAAGCATAACGCACAACGCACAACGCACAACGCACAACGCACAACGCACAACGCATAACGCATAACGCAGAACGCATAACGCATAACGCATAACGCATAACGCATAACGCATCGCGCATAACGCATAACGCATAACGCATAACGCATAACGCATAACGCATATCGCATAACGCATAACGCATAACGCATAACGAATAACGCATATCGCACAACGCATAACGCATAACGCATAACGCATAACGCATAACGCATAACGCATAACGCATAACGCATAAGGCATAACGCATAACGCATAACGCATAACGCATAACGCATAACGCATAACGCATAACGCATAACGCATAACGCATAACGCATAACGCATAACGCATAACGCATAACGCATAACGCATAACGCATAACGCATAAGGCATAACGCATAACGCATAACGCATAACGCATAACGCATAACGCATAACGCATAACGCATAACGCATAACGCATAACGCATAACGCATAACGCATAACGCATAACGCATAACGCACAACGCACAACGCATAACGCACAACGCATAACGCACAACGCACAACGCACAACGCATAACGCACAACGCACAACGCATAACGCATAACGCATAACGCATAACGCATAACGCATAACGCATAACGCATAACGCATAACGCATAACGCATAACGCATAACGCATAACGCATAACGCATAACGCATAACGCATAACGCATAACGCATAACGCATAACGCATAACGCATAACGCATAACGCATAACGCATAACGCATAACGCATAACGCATAACGCATAACGCATAACGCATAACGCATAACGCATAACGCATAACGCATAACGCACAACGCACAACGCACAACGCACAACGCACAACGCACAACGCACAACGCATAACGCATAACGCATAACGCATAACGCATAACGCATAACGCATAACGCATAAAGCATAACGCATAACGCATAACGCATAACGCATAACGCATAACGCATAACGCATAACGCATAACGCATAACGCATAACGCATAACGCATAACGCATAACGCATAACGCATAACGCATAACGCATAACGCATAACGCATAACGCATAACGCACAACGCACAACGCACAACGCACAACGCACAACGCACAACGCACAACGCATAACGCATAACGCATAACGCATAACGCATAACGCATAACGCATAACGCATAAAGCATAACGCACAACGCACAACGCACAACGCAGAACGCATAACGCAGAACGCATAACGCATAACGCATAACGCATAACGCATAACGCATAACGCATAACGCATAACGCATAACGCATAACGCATCGCGCATAACGCATAACGCATAACGCATAACGCATAACGCATAACGCATAACGCATAACGCATAACGCATAACGCATAACGCATAACGCATAACGCATAACGCATAACGCATAACGCATAACGCATAACGCACAACGCACAACGCACAACGCAGAACGCATAACGCAGAACGCATAACGCATAACGCATAACGCATAACGCATAACGCATAACGCATAACGCATAACGCATAACGCATAACGCATAACGCATCGCGCATAACGCATAACGCATAACGCATAACGCATAACGCATATCGCATAACGCATAACGCATAACGCATAACGAATAACGCATATCGCATAACGCATAACGCATAACGCATAACGCATAACGCATAACGCATAACGCATAACGCATAACGCATAACGCATAACGCATAACGCATAACGCATAACGCATAACGCATAACGCATAACGCATAACGCATAACGCATAACGCATAACGCATAACGCATAACGCATAACGCATAACGCATAACGCATAACGCATAACGCATAACGCATAACGCATAACGCATAAAGCATAGCCCATAACGCATAACGCATAACGCATAACGCATTTCGCATAACGCATAACACATAACGCATAACGCATAACGCATAACGCATAACGCATAACGCATAACGCTTAACGAATAACGCATAACGCATAACGCATAACGCATAACGCATAACGCATAACGCTTAACGAATAACGCATAACGCATAACGCATAACGCATAACGCATAACGCATAACGCATAACGCATAACGCATAACGCATAACGCATAACGCATAACGCATAACGCATAAAGCATAGCCCATAACGCATAACGCATAACGCATAACGCATTTCGCATAACGCATAACACATAACGCATAACGCATAACGCATAACGCATAACGCATAACGCATAACGCTTAACGAATAACGCATAACGCATAACGCATAACGCATAACGCATAACGCATAACGCTTAACGCATAACGCATAACGCATAACGCATAACGCATAACGCATAACGCATAACGCATAACGCATAACGCATAACGCATAACGCATAACGCATAAAGCATAGCCCATAACGCATAACGCATAACGCATAACGCATTTCGCATAACGCATAACACATAACGCATAACGCATAACGCATAACGCATAACGCATAACGCATAACGCTTAACGAATAACGCATAACGCATAACGCATAACGCATAACGCATAACGCATAACGCTTAACGAATAACGCATAACGCATAACGCATAACGCATAACGCATAACGCATAACGCATAACGCATAACGCATAACGCATAACGCATAACGCATAACGCACAACGCATAACGCACAACGCATAACGCATAACGCACAACGCACAACGCATAACGCATAACGCATAACGCATAACGCATAACGCATAACGCATAACGCATAACGCATAACGCATAACGCATAACGCATAACGCATAACGCATAACGCATAACGCATAACGCATAACGCATAACGCATAACGCATAACGCATAACGCATAACGCATAACGCATAACGCATAACGCATAACGCATAACGCATAACGCATAACGCATAACGCATAACGCTTAACGCATAACGCATAACGCATAAAGCATTACGCATAACGGATAACGCATGACGCATAACGAATAACCCATAACGCATAACGCATAACGCATAAAGCATAGCCCATAACGCATAACGCATAACGCATAACGCATTTCGCATAACGCATAACACATAACGCATAACGCATAACGCATAACGCATAACGCATAACGCATAACGCTTAACGAATAACGCATAACGCATAACGCATAACGCATAACGCATAACGCATAACGCTTAACGAATAACGCATAACGCATAACGCATAACGCATAACGCATAACGCATAACGCATAACGCATAACGCATAACGCATAACGCATAACGCATAACGCACAACGCATAACGCACAACGCATAACGCATAACGCACAACGCACAACGCATAACGCATAACGCATAACGCATAACGCATAACGCATAACGCATAACGCATAACGCATAACGCATAACGCATAACGCATAACGCATAACGCATAACGCATAACGCATAACGCATAACGCATAACGCATAACGCATAACGCATAACGCATAACGCATAACGCATAACGCATAACGCATAACGCATAACGCATAACGCATAACGCATAACGCATAACGCATAACGCATAACGCATAACGCATAACGCATAACGCATAACGCATAACGCATAACGCATAACGCATAACGCATAACGCACAACGCACAACGCACAACGCACAACGCACAACGCACAACGCACAACGCATAACGCATAACGCATAACGCATAACGCATAACGCATAACGCATAACGCATAAAGCATAACGCATAACGCATAACGCATAACGCATAACGCATAACGCATAACGCATAACGCATAACGCATAACGCATAACGCATAACGCATAACGCATAACGCATAACGCATAACGCATAACGCATAACGCATAACGCACAACGCACAACGCACAACGCACAACGCACAACGCATAACGCATAACGCATAACGCATAACGCATAACGCATAACGCATAACGCATAAAGCATAACGCACAACGCACAACGCACAACGCAGAACGCATAACGCAGAACGCATAACGCATAACGCATAACGCATAACGCATAACGCATAACGCATAACGCATAACGCATAACGCATAACGCATAACGCATCGCGCATAACGCATAACGCATAACGCATAACGCATAACGCATATCGCATAACGCATAACGCATAACGCATAACGAATAACGCATATCGCATAACGCATAACGCATAACGCATAACGCATAACGCATAACGCATAACGCATAACGCATAACGCATAACGCATAACGCATAACGCATAACGCATAACGCATAACGCATCGCGCATAACGCATAACGCATAACGCATAACGCATAACGCATATCGCATAACGCATAACGCATAACGCATAACGAATAACGCATATCGCATAACGCATAACGCATAACGCATAACGCATAACGCATAACGCATAACGCATAACGCATAACGCATAACGCATAACGCATAACGCATAACGCATAACGCATAACGCATAACGCATAACGCATAACGCATAACGCATAACGCATAACGCATAACGCATAACGCATAACGCATAACGCATAACGCATAACGCATAACGCATAACGCATAACGCATAACGCATAACGCATAACGCATAACGCATAACGCACAACGCATAAAGCATAACGCACAACGCACAACGCACAACGCACAACGCACAACGCACAACGCATAACGCATAACGCATAACGCATAACGCATAACGCATAACGCATAACGCATATCGCATAACGCATAACGCATAACGCATAACGCATAACGCATAACGCATAACGCATAACGCATAACGCATAACGCATAACGCATAACGCATAACGCATAACGCATAACGCATAACGCATAACGCATAACGCATAACGCACAACGCATAAAGCATAACGCACAACGCACAACGCACAACGCACAACGCACAACGCACAACGCACAACGCATAACGCATAACGCATAACGCATAACGCATAACGCATAACGCATAAGGCATAAGGCATAACGCATAACGCATAACGCATAACGCATAACGCATAACGCATAACGCATAACGCATAACGCATAACGCATAACGCATAACGCATAACGCACAACGCACAACGCATAACGCACAACGCATAACGCACAACGCACAACGCACAACGCATAACGCACAACGCACAACGCACAACGCACAACGCACAACGCATAACGCATAACGCATAACGCATAACGCATAACGCATAACGCATAACGCATAACGCATAACGCATAACGCATAACGCATAACGCATAACGCATAACGCATAACGCATAACGCATAACGCATAACGCATAACGCATAACGCATAACGCATAACGCATAACGCATAACGCATAACGCATAACGCATAACGCATAACGCATAACGCATAACGCATAACGCATAACGCATAACGCATAACGCATAACGCATAACGCATAACGCATAACGCATAACGCATAACGCATAACGCATAACGCATAACGCATAACGCATAACGCATAACGCATAACGCATAACGCATAACGCATAACGCATAACGCATAACGCATAACGCATAACGCATAACGCATAACGCTTAACGCATAACGCATAACGCATAAAGCATTACGCATAACGGATAACGCATGACGCATAACGAATAACCCATAACGCATAACGCATAACGCATAAAGCATAGCCCATAACGCATAACGCATAACGCATAACGCATTTCGCATAACGCATAACACATAACGCATAACGCATAACGCATAACGCATAACGCATAACGCATAACGCTTAACGAATAACGCATAACGCATAACGCATAACGCATAACGCATAACGCATAACGCTTAACGAATAACGCATAACGCATAACGCATAACGCATAACGCATAACGCATAACGCATAACGCATAACGCATAACGCATAACGCATAACGCATAACGCACAACGCATAACGCACAACGCATAACGCATAACGCACAACGCACAACGCATAACGCATAACGCATAACGCATAACGCATAACGCATAACGCATAACGCATAACGCATAACGCATAACGCATAACGCATAACGCATAACGCATAACGCATAACGCATAACGCATAACGCATAACGCATAACGCATAACGCATAACGCATAACGCATAACGCATAACGCATAACGCATAACGCATAACGCATAACGCATAACGCATAACGCTTAACGAATAACGCATAACGCATAACGCATAACGCATAACGCATAACGCATAACGCATAACGCATAACGCAGAACGCATAACGCACAACGCATAACGCACAACGCATAACGCATAACGCACAACGCACAACGCATAACGCATAACGCATAACGCAAAACGCATAACGCATAACGCATAACGCATAACGCATAACGCATAACGCATAACGCATAACGCATAACGCATAACGCATAACGCATAACGCATAACGCATAACGCATAACGCATAACGCATAACGCATAACGCATAACGCATAACGCATAACGCATAACGCATAACGCATAACGCATAACGCATAACGCATAACGCATAACGCATAACGCATAACGCATAACGCATAACGCATACCGCATCGCGCATAACGCATAACGCATAACGCATAACGCATAACGCATAACGCATAACGCATAACGCATCGCGCATAACGCATAACGCATAACGCATAACGCATATCGCATAACGCATAACGCATAACGCATAACGCATAACGCATAACGCATAACGCATCGCGCATAACGCATAACGCATAACGCATAACGCATAACGCATAACGCATAACGCATAACGCATAACGCATAACGCATAACGCATAACGCATAACGCATAACGCATAACGCATAACGCATAAAGCATAACGCACAACGCACAACGCACAACGCACAACGCACAACGCAGAACGCATAACGCATTACGCATAACGCATAACGCATAACGCATAACGCATAACGCATCGCGCATAACGCATAACGCATAACGCATAACGCATAACGCATATCGCATAACGCATAACGCATAACGCATAACGCATAACGCATAACGAATAACGCATATCGCATAACGCATAACGCATAACGCATAACGCATAACGCATAACGCATAACGCATAACGCATAACGCATAACGCATAACGCATAACGCATAACGCATAACGCATAACGCATAACGCATAACGCATAACGCATAACGCATAACGCATAACGCATAACGCATAACGCATAACGCATAACGCATAACGCATAACGCATAACGCATAACGCATAACGCATAACGCATAACGCATAACGCATAACGCATAACGCATAACGCATAACGCATAACGCATAACGCATAACGCATAACGCATAACGCATAACGCATAACGCATAACGCATAACGCATAACGCATAACGCATAACGCATAACGCATAACGCATAACGCATAACGCATAACGCATAACGCATAACGCATAACGCATAACGCATAACGCATAACGCAAAACGCATAACGCATACCGCATAACGCATAACGCATAACGCATAACGCATAACGCATAACGCAGAACGAATAACGCATAACGCATCGCGCATAACGCATAACGCATAACGCATAACGCATAACGCATAACGCATAACGCATAACGCATAACGCATAACGCATAACGCATAACGCATAACGCATAACGCATAACGCATAACGCATAACGCATAACGCATAACGCATAACGCATAACGCATAACGCATAACGCATAACGCATAACGCATAACGCATAACGCATAACGCATAACGCATAACGCATAACGCATAACGCATAACGCATAACGCATAACGCATAACGCATAACGCATAACGCATAACGCACAACGCATAACGCATAACGCATAACGCATAACGCTTGACGCATAACGCATAACGCATAACGCATAACGCAAAACGCATAACGCATAACGCATAACGCATAACGCATAACGCATAACGCATAACGCATAACGCATAACGCATAACGCATAACGCATAACGCATAACGCATAACGCATAACGCATAACGCATAACGCATAACGCATAACGCATAACGCATAACGCATAACGCATAACGCATAACGCATAACGCATAACGCATAACGCATAACGCATAACGGATCGCGCATAACGCATAACGCATAACGCATAACGCATATCGCATAACGCATAACGCATAACGCATAACGCATAACGCATAACGCATAACGCATCGCGCATAACGCATAACGCATAACGCATAACGCATAACGCATAACGCATAACGCATAACGCATAACGCATAACGCATAACGCATAACGCATAACGCATAACGCATAACGCATAACGCATAAAGCATAACGCACAACGCACAACGCACAACGCACAACGCACAACGCAGAACGCATAACGCATAACGCATAACGCATAACGCATAACGCATAACGCATAACGCATAACGCATCGCGCATAACGCATAACGCATAACGCATAACGCATAACGCATATCGCATAACGCATAACGCATATCGCATAACGCATAACGCATAACGCATAACGCATAACGCATAACGAATAACGCATATCGCATAACGCATAACGCATAACGCATAACGCATAACGCATAACGCATAACGCATAACGCATAACGCATAACGCATAACGCATAACGCATAACGCATAACGCATATCGCATAACGCATAACGCATAACGCATAACGCATAACGCATAACGAATAACGCATATCGCATAACGCATAACGCATAACGCATAACGCATAACGCATAACGCATAACGCATAACGCATAACGCATAACGCATAACGCATAACGCATAACGCATAACGCATAACGCATAACGCATAACGCATAACGCATAACGCATAACGCATAACGCATAACGCATAACGCATAACGCATAACGCATAACGCATAACGCATAACGCATAACGCATAACGCATAACGCATAACGCATAACGCATAACGCATAACGCATAACGCATAACGCATAACGCATAACGCATAACGCAAAACGCATAACGCATACCGCATAACGCATAACGCATAACGCATAACGCATAACGCATAACGCAGAACGAATAACGCATAACGCATCGCGCATAACGCATAACGCATAACGCATAACGCATAACGCATATCGCATAACGCATAACGCATAACGCATAACGCATAACGAATAACGCATATCGCATAACGCATAACGCATAACGCATAACGCATAACGCATAACGCATAACGCATAACGCATAACGCATAACGCATAACGCATAACGCATAACGCATAACGCATAACGCATAACGCATAACGCATAACGCATAACGCATAACGCATAACGCATAACGCATAACGCATAACGCATAACGCATAACGCATAACGCATAACGCATAACGCATAACGCATAACGCATAACGCATAACGCATAACGCATAACGCATAACGCATAACGCATAACGCATAACGCATAACGCATAACGCAATAACGCATAACGCATAACGCATAACGCATAACGCATAACGCATAACGCATAACGCATAACGCATAACGCATAACGCATAACGCATAACGCATAACGCATAACGCATAACGCATAAAGCATAACGCACAACGCACAACGCACAACGCACAACGCACAACGCACAACGCAGAACGCATAACGCAGAACGCATAACGCATAACGCATAACGCATAACGCATAACGCATCGCGCATAACGCATAACGCATAACGCATAACGCATAACGCATAACGCATAACGCATATCGCATAACGCATAACGCATAACGCATAACGAATAACGCATATCGCACAACGCATAACGCATAACGCATAACGCATAACGCATAACGCATAACGCATAACGCATAACGCATAAGGCATAACGCATAACGCATAACGCATAACGCATAACGCATAACGCATAACGCATAACGCATAACGCATAACGCATAACGCATAACGCATAACGCATAACGCATAACGCATAACGCATAACGCATAACGCATAACGCACAACGCATAACGCATAACGCACAACGCATAACGCACAACGCACAACGCACAACGCATAACGCACAACGCACAACGCACAACGCAGAACGCATAACGCATAACGCATAACGCATAACGCATAACGCATAACGCATAACGCATAACGCATAACGCATAACGCATAACGCATAACGCATAACGCATAACGCATAACGCATAACGCATAACGCATAACGCATAACGCATAACGCATAACGCATAACGCATAACGCATAACGCATAACGCATAACGCATAACGCATAACGCATAACGCATAACGCACAACGCACAACGCACAACGCACAACGCACAACGCACAACGCACAACGCATAACGCATAACGCATAACGCATAACGCATAACGCATAACGCATAACGCATAACGCATAACGCATAACGCATAACGCATAACGCATAACGCATCGCGCATAACGCATAACGCATAACGCATAACGCATAACGCATATCGCATAACGCATAACGCATAACGCATAACGAATAACGCATATCGCATAACGCATAACGCATAACGCATAACGCATAACGCATAACGCATAACGCATAACGCATAACGCATAACGCATAACGCATAACGCATAACGCATAACGCATAACGCATAACGCATAACGCATAACGCATAACGCATAACGCATAACGCATAACGCATAACGCATAACGCATAACGCATAACGCATAACGCATAACGCATAACGCACAACGCATAAAGCATAACGCACAACGCACAACGCACAACGCACAACGCACAACGCACAACGCATAACGCATAACGCATAACGCATAACGCATAACGCATAAGGCATAACGCATAACGCATAACGCATAACGCATAACGCATAACGCATAACGCATAACGCATAACGCATAACGCATAACGCATAACGCATAACGCATAACGCACAACGCATAACGCATAACGCACAACGCATAACGCATAACGCATAACGCATAACGCATAACGCATAACGCATAACGCATAACGCATAACGCATAACGCATAACGCATAACGCATAACGCATAACGCATAACGCAATAACGCATAACGCATAACGCATAACGCATAACGCATAACGCATAACGCATAACGCATAACGCATAACGCATAACGCATAACGCATAACGCATAACGCATAACGCATAACGCATAAAGCATAACGCACAACGCACAACGCACAACGCACAACGCACAACGCACAACGCAGAACGCATAACGCAGAACGCATAACGCATAACGCATAACGCATAACGCATAACGCATCGCGCATAACGCATAACGCATAACGCATAACGCATAACGCATAACGCATAACGCATATCGCATAACGCATAACGCATAACGCATAACGAATAACGCATATCGCACAACGCATAACGCATAACGCATAACGCATAACGCATAACGCATAACGCATAACGCATAACGCATAAGGCATAACGCATAACGCATAACGCATAACGCATAACGCATAACGCATAACGCATAACGCATAACGCATAACGCATAACGCATAACGCATAACGCATAACGCATAACGCATAACGCATAACGCATAACGCATAACGCACAACGCATAACGCATAACGCACAACGCATAACGCACAACGCACAACGCACAACGCATAACGCACAACGCACAACGCACAACGCAGAACGCATAACGCATAACGCATAACGCATAACGCATAACGCATAACGCATAACGCATAACGCATAACGCATAACGCATAACGCATAACGCATAACGCATAACGCATAACGCATAACGCATAACGCATAACGCATAACGCATAACGCATAACGCATAACGCATAACGCATAACGCATAACGCATAACGCATAACGCATAACGCATAACGCATAACGCACAACGCACAACGCACAACGCACAACGCACAACGCACAACGCACAACGCATAACGCATAACGCATAACGCATAACGCATAACGCATAACGCATAACGCATAACGCATAACGCATAACGCATAACGCATAACGCATAACGCATCGCGCATAACGCATAACGCATAACGCATAACGCATAACGCATATCGCATAACGCATAACGCATAACGCATAACGAATAACGCATATCGCATAACGCATAACGCATAACGCATAACGCATAACGCATAACGCATAACGCATAACGCATAACGCATAACGCATAACGCATAACGCATAACGCATAACGCATAACGCATAACGCATAACGCATAACGCATAACGCATAACGCATAACGCATAACGCATAACGCATAACGCATAACGCATAACGCATAACGCATAACGCATAACGCACAACGCATAAAGCATAACGCACAACGCACAACGCACAACGCACAACGCACAACGCACAACGCATAACGCATAACGCATAACGCATAACGCATAACGCATAAGGCATAACGCATAACGCATAACGCATAACGCATAACGCATAACGCATAACGCATAACGCATAACGCATAACGCATAACGCATAACGCATAACGCATAACGCACAACGCATAACGCATAACGCACAACGCATAACGCATAACGCATAACGCATAACGCATAACGCATAACGCATAACGCATAACGCATAACGCATAACGCATAACGCATAACGCATAACGCATAACGCATAACGCATAACGCATAACGCATAACGCATAACGCATAACGCATAACGCATAACGCATAACGCATAACGCATAACGCATAACGCATAACGCATAACGCATAACGCATAACGCATAACGCATAACGCATAACGCATAACGCATAACGCATAACGCATAACGCATAACGCATAACGCATAACGCATAACGCATAACGCATAACGCATAACGCATTACGCATAACGCATAACGCATAACGCATAACGCATAACGCATAACGCATAACGCATAACGCATAACGCATAACGCAAAACGCATAACGCATACCGCATAACGCATAACGCATAACGCATAACGCATAACGCATAACGCAGAACGAATAACGCATAACGCATCGCGCATAACGCATAACGCATAACGCATAACGCATAACGCATATCGCATAACGCATAACGCATAACGCATAACGCATAACGAATAACGCATATCGCATAACGCATAACGCATAACGCATAACGCATAACGCATAACGCATAACGCATAACGCATAACGCATAACGCATAACGCATAACGCATAACGCATAACGCATAACGCATAACGCATAACGCATAACGCAATAACGCATAACGCATAACGCATAACGCATAACGCATAACGCATAACGCATAACGCATAACGCATAACGCATAACGCATAACGCATAACGCATAACGCATAACGCATAACGCATAACGCATAACGCATAAAGCATAACGCACAACGCACAACGCACAACGCACAACGCACAACGCACAACGCAGAACGCATAACGCAGAACGCATAACGCATAACGCATAACGCATAACGCATAACGCATAACGCATAACGCATATCGCATAACGCATAACGCATAACGCATAACGAATAACGCATATCGCACAACGCATAACGCATAACGCATAACGCATAACGCATAACGCATAACGCATAACGCATAACGCATAAGGCATAACGCATAACGCATAACGCATAACGCATAACGCATAACGCATAACGCATAACGCATAACGCATAACGCATAACGCATAACGCATAACGCATAACGCATAACGCATAACGCATAACGCATAACGCACAACGCATAACGCATAACGCACAACGCATAACGCACAACGCACAACGCACAACGCATAACGCACAACGCACAACGCACAACGCACAACGCAGAACGCATAACGCATAACGCATAACGCATAACGCATAACGCATAACGCATAACGCATAACGCATAACGCATAACGCATAACGCATAACGCATAACGCATAACGCATAACGCATAACGCATAACGCACAACGCACAACGCACAACGCACAACGCACAACGCACAACGCACAACGCATAACGCATAACGCATAACGCATAACGCATAACGCATAACGCATAAAGCATAACGCACAACGCACAACGCACAACGCAGAACGCATAACGCAGAACGCATAACGCATAACGCATAACGCATAACGCATAACGCATAACGCATAACGCATAACGCATAACGCATAACGCATAACGCATCGCGCATAACGCATAACGCATAACGCATAACGCATAACGCATATCGCATAACGCATAACGCATAACGCATAACGAATAACGCATATCGCATAACGCATAACGCATAACGCATAACGCATAACGCATAACGCATAACGCATAACGCATAACGCATAACGCATAACGCATATCGCATAACGCATAACGCATAACGCATAACGCATAACGCATAACGAATAACGCATATCGCATAACGCATAACGCATAACGCATAACGCATAACGCATAACGCATAACGCATAACGCATAACGCATAACGCATAACGCATAACGCATAACGCATAACGCATAACGCATAACGCATAACGCATAACGCATAACGCATAACGCATAACGCATAACGCATAACGCATAACGCATAACGCATAACGCATAACGCATAACGCATAACGCATAACGCATAACGCATAACGCATAACGCATAACGCATAACGCATAACGCATAACGCATAACGCATAACGCATAACGCATAACGCATAACGCATAACGCATAACGCATAACGCAAAACGCATAACGCATACCGCATAACGCATAACGCATAACGCATAACGCATAACGCATAACGCAGAACGAATAACGCATAACGCATCGCGCATAACGCATAACGCATAACGCATAACGCATAACGCATATCGCATAACGCATAACGCATAACGCATAACGAATAACGCATATCGCATAACGCATAACGCATAACGCATAACGCATAACGCATAACGCATAACGCATAACGCATAACGCATAACGCATAACGCATAACGCATAACGCATAACGCATAACGCATAACGCATAACGCATAACGCATAACGCATAACGCATAACGCATAACGCATAACGCATAACGCATAACGCATAACGCATAACGCATAACGCATAACGCATAACGCATAACGCATAACGCATAACGCATAACGCATAACGCAATAACGCATAACGCATAACGCATAACGCATAACGCATAACGCATAACGCATAACGCATAACGCATAACGCATAACGCATAACGCATAACGCATAACGCATAACGCATAACGCATAACGCATAAAGCATAACGCACAACGCACAACGCACAACGCACAACGCACAACGCACAACGCAGAACGCATAACGCAGAACGCATAACGCATAACGCATAACGCATAACGCATAACGCATCGCGCATAACGCATAACGCATAACGCATAACGCATAACGCATAACGCATAACGCATATCGCATAACGCATAACGCATAACGCATAACGAATAACGCATATCGCACAACGCATAACGCATAACGCATAACGCATAACGCATAACGCATAACGCATAACGCATAACGCATAACGCATAACGTATAAGGCATAACGCATAACGCATAACGCATAACGCATAACGCATAACGCATAACGCATAACGCATAACGCATAACGCATAACGCATAACGCATAACGCATAACGCATAACGCATAACGCATAACGCATAACGCATAACGCATAACGCATAACGCATAACGCATAACGCATAACGCATAACGCATAACGCATAACGCATAACGCATAACGCACAACGCATAACGCATAACGCACAACGCATAACGCACAACGCACAACGCACAACGCATAACGCACAACGCACAACGCACAACGCAGAACGCATAACGCATAACGCATAACGCATAACGCATAACGCATAACGCACAACGCACAACGCACAACGCACAACGCACAACGCACAACGCACAACGCATAACGCATAACGCATAACGCATAACGCATAACGCATAACGCATAACGCATAACGCATAAAGCATAACGCACAACGCACAACGCACAACGCAGAACGCATAACGCAGAACGCATAACGCATAACGCATAACGCATAACGCATAACGCATAACGCATAACGCATAACGCATAACGCATCGCGCATAACGCATAACGCATAACGCATAACGCATAACGCATATCGCATAACGCATAACGCATAACGCATAACGAATAACGCATATCGCATAACGCATAACGCATAACGCATAACGCATAACGCATAACGCATAACGCATAACGCATAACGCACAACGCACAACGCATAACGCATAACGCATAACGCATAACGCATAACGCATAACGCATAACGCATAACGCATAACGCATAACGCATAACGCATAACGCATAACGCATAACGCATAACGCATAACGCATAACGCATAACGCATAACGCATAACGCATAACGCATAACGCATAACGCATAACGCATAACGCATAACGCATAACGCATAACGCATAACGCATAACGCATAACGCATAACGCATAACGCATAACGCATAACGCATAACGCATAACGCATAACGCATAACGCATAACGCATAACGCATAACGCATAACGCATAACGCATAACGCATAACGCATAACGCATAACGCATAACGCATAACGCATAACGCATAACGCATAACGCATAACGCATAACGCATAACGCATAACGCATAACGCATAACGCATAACGCATAACGCATATCGCATAACGCATAACGCATAACGCATAACGCATAACGCATAACGCATAACGCATAACGCATAACGCATAACGCATAACGCATAACGCATAACGCATAACGCATAACGCATAACGCATAACGCATAACGCATAACGCATAACGCATAACGCATAACGCATAACGCATAACGCATAACGCATAACGCATAACGCATAACGCATAACGCATAACGCATAACGCATAACGCATAACGCATAACGCATAACGCATAACGCATAACGCACAACGCATAACGCATAACGCATAACGCATAACGCTTGACGCATAACGCATAACGCATAACGCATAACGCAAAACGCATAACGCATAACGCATAACGCATAACGCATAACGCATAACGCATAACGCATAACGCATAACGCATAACGCATAACGCATAACGCATAACGCATAACGCATAACGCATAACGCATAACGCATAACGCATAACGCATAACGCATAACGCATAACGCATAACGCATAACGCATAACGCATAACGCATAACGCATAACGCATAACGCATAACGCATAACGCATCGCGCATAACGCATAACGCATAACGCATAACGCATAACGCATAACGCATAACGCATAACGCATAACGCATAACGCACAACGCATAACGCATAACGCATAACGCATAACGCTTGACGCATAACGCATAACGCATAACGCATAACGCAAAACGCATAACGCATAACGCATAACGCATAACGCATAACGCATAACGCATAACGCATAACGCATAACGCATAACGCATAACGCATAACGCATAACGCATAACGCATAACGCATAACGCATAACGCATAACGCATAACGCATAACGCATAACGCATAACGCATAACGCATAACGCATAACGCATAACGCATAACGCATCGCGCATAACGCATAACGCATAACGCATAACGCATAACGCATAACGGATCGCGCATAACGCATAACGCATAACGCATAACGCATATCGCATAACGCATAACGCATAACGCATAACGCATAACGCATAACGCATAACGCATCGCGCATAACGCATAACGCATAACGCATAACGCATAACGCATAACGCATAACGCATAACGCATAACGCATAACGCATAACGCATAACGCATAACGCATAACGCATAACGCATAACGCATAACGCATAACGCATAAAGCATAACGCACAACGCACAACGCACAACGCACAACGCACAACGCAGAACGCATAACGCATAACGCATAACGCATAACGCATAACGCATAACGCATAACGCATAACGCATAACGCATCGCGCATAACGCATAACGCATAACGCATAACGCATAACGCATAACGCATATCGCATAACGCATAACGCATAACGCATAACGCATAACGCATAACGCATAACGCATAACGCATAACGCATAACGCACAACGCATAACGCATAACGCACAACGCATAACGCACAACGCATAACGCACAACGCACAACGCACAACGCAGAACGCATAACGCATAACGCATAACGCATAACGCATAACGCATAACGCATAACGCATAACGCATAACGCATAACGCATAACGCATAACGCATAACGCATAACGCATAACGCATAACGCATAACGCATAACGCATAACGCATAACGCATAACGCATAACGCATAACGCATAACGCATAACGCATAACGCATAACGCATAACGCATAACGCATAACGCATAACGCATAACGCATAACGCATAACGCATAACGCATAACGCATAACGCATAACGCATAACGCACAACGCACAACGCACAACGCACAACGCACAACGCACAACGCACAACGCATAACGCATAACGCATAACGCATAACGCATAACGCATAACGCATAACGCATAACGCATAAAGCATAACGCACAACGCACAACGCACAACGCAGAACGCATAACGCATAACGCATAACGCATAACGCATAACGCATAACGCATAACGCATAACGCATAACGCATAACGCATAACGCATAACGCATCGCGCATAACGCATAACGCATAACGCATAACGCATAACGCATATCGCATAACGCATAACGCATAACGCATAACGAATAACGCATATCGCATAACGCATAACGCATAACGCATAACGCATAACGCATAACGCATAACGCATAACGCATAACGCATAACGCATAACGCATAACGCATAACGCATAACGCATAACGCATAACGCATAACGCATAACGCATAACGCATAACGCATAACGCATAACGCATAACGCATAACGCATAACGCATAACGCATAACGCATAACGCATAACGCATAACGCATAACGCATAACGCATAACGCATAACCCATAACGCATACCGCATAACGCATAACGCATAACGTATAACGCATAACGCATAATGCAAAAGTCATAATGCAAAAGTCATAACGCAAAACGCATAACGCATAACGCATAACGCATAACGCATAACGCATAACGCATAACGCATAACGCATAACGCATAACGCATAACGCATAACGCATGACGCATAACGCATAACGCATAACGCATAACGCATAACGCATAACCCATAACGCATAACGCATAACGCATAACGCATAACGCATAACGCATAACGCATAACGCATAACGCATAACGCATAACGCATAACGCATAACGCATAACGCATAACGCATAACGCATAACGCATATCGCATAACGAATAACGCATAACGCATAACGCATAACGCATAACGCATAACGTATAACGCATAACGCATAATGCAAAAGTCATAATGCAAAAGTCATAACGCAAAACGCATAACGCATAACGCATAACGCATAACGCATAACGCATAACGCATAACGCATAACGCATAACGCATAACGCATAACGCATAACGCATAACGCATAACGCATAACGCATAACGCATAACGCATAACGCATAACGCATAACGCATAACGCATAACGCATAACGCATAACGCATAACGCATAACGCATAACGCATAACGCATAACGCATAACGCATAACGCATAACGCATAACGCATAACGCATAACGCATAACGCATAACGCATAACGCATAAAGCATTACGCATAACGGATAACGCATGACGCATAACGAATAACCCATAACGCATAACGCATAACGCATAAAGCATAGCCCATAACGCATAACGCATAACGCATAACGCATTTCGCATAACGCATAACACATAACGCATAACGCATAACGCATAACGCATAACGCATAACGCATAACGCATAACGCTTAACGAATAACGCATAACGCATAACGCATAACGCATAACGCATAACGCATAACGCTTAACGAATAACGCATAACGCATAACGCATAACGCATAACGCATAACGCATAACGCATAACGCATAACGCATAACGCATAACGCACAACGCATAACGCACAACGCATAACGCATAACGCACAACGCACAACGCATAACGCATAACGCATAACGCATAACGCATAACGCATAACGCATAACGCATAACGCATAACGCATAACGCATAACGCATAACGCATAACGCATAACGCATAACGCATAACGCATAACGCATAACGCATAACGCATAACGCATAACGCATAACGCATAACGCATAACGCATAACGCATAACGCATAACGCATAACGCATAACGCATAACGCATAACGCATAACGAATAACGCATACCGTATAGCGCATAACGCATAACGCACAACGCACAACGCACAACGCACAACGCACAACGCACAACGCAGAACGCATAACGCATAACGCATAACGCATAACGCATAACGCATAACGCATAACGCATAACGCATAACGCATAACGCATAACGCATAACGCATAACGCATAACGCACAACGCATAACGCACAACGCACAACGCACAACGCATAACGCATTACGCATAACGCATAACGCATAACGCATAACGCATAACGCATAACGCATAACGCATAACGCATAACGCATAACGCATAACGCATAACGCATAACGCATAACGCATAACGCATAACGCATAACGCATAACGCATAACGCATAACGCATAACGCATAACGCATAACGCATAACGCATAACGCATAACGCATAACGCATAACGCATAACGCATAACGCATAACGCATAACGCATAACGCATAACGCATAACGCATAACGCATAACGCATAACGCATAACGCATAACGCATAACGCATAACGCATAACGCATAACGCATAACGCATAACGCAAAACGCATAACGCATAACGCATAACGCATAACGCATAACGCATAACGCATGACGCATAACGCATAACGCATAACGCATAACGCATAACGCATAACGCATAACGCATAACGCATAACGCATAACGCATAACGCATAACGCATAACGCATAACGCATAACGCATAACGCATAACGCATAACGCATAACGCATAACGCATAACGCATAACGCATAACGCATAACGCATAACGCATAACGCATAACGCATAACGCATAACGCATAACGCATAACGCATAACGCATAACGCATAACGCATAACGCATAACGCATAACGCATAACGCATAACGCATAACGCATAACGCATAACGCATAACGCATAACGCATAACGCATAACGCATAACGCATAACGCATAACGCATAACGCATAACGCATAACGCATAACGCATAACGCATAACGCATAACGCATAACGCATAACGCATAACGCATAACGCATAACGCATAACGCATAACGCATAACGCATAACGCATAACGCATAACGCATAACGCATAACGCATAACGCATAACGCATAACGCATAACGCATAACGCATAACGCATAACGCATAACGCATAACGCATAACGCATAACGCATAACGCATAACGCATAACGCATAACGCATAACGCATAACGCATAACGCATAACGCATAACGCATAACGCATAACGCATAACGCATAATGCATAACGTATAACGCATAACGCATAATGCAAAAGTCATAATGCAAAAGTCATAACGCAAAACGCATAACGCATAACGCATAACGCATAACGCATAACGCATAACGCATAACGCATAACGCATAACGCATAACGCATAACGCATAACGCATAACGCATAACGCATAACGCATAACGCATAACGCATAACGCATAATGCAAAAGTCATAATGCAAAAGTCATAACGCATGACGCATAACGCATAACGCATAACGCATAACGCATAACGCATAACGCATAACGCATAACGCATAACGCATAACGCATAACGCATAACGCATAACGCATAACGCATAACGCATAATGGAAAAGTCATAATGCAAAAGTCATAACGCAAAACGCATAACGCATAACGCATAACGCATAACGCATAACGCATAACGCATAACGCATAACGCATAACGCATAACGCATAACGCATAACGCATAACGCATAACGCATAACGCATAACGCATAACGCATAACGCATAACGCAAAACGCATAACGCATAACGCATAACGCATAACGCATAACGCATAACGCATAACCCATAACGCATTACGCATAAGGCATAACGCATAACGAATAACGCATAACGCATAACGCATAACGCATAACGCATAACGCATAACGCATAACGCATAACGCATAACGCATAACGCATAACGCATAACGCATAACGCATAACGCATAACGCATAACGCATAACGCATAACGCATAACGCATAACGCATCACGCATAACGCATAACGCATAACGCATAACGCATAACGCATAACGCATAACGCATAACGCATAACCCATAACGCATAACGCATAACGCATATCGCATAACGCATAACGCATGACGCATAACGCATAAAGCATAGCCCATAACCCATAACATATAGCGCATATCGCATAACGCATAATGCAAAAGTCATAATGCAAAAGTCATGACGCAAAACGCATAACGCATAACGCATAAGGCATAACGCATAACGCATAACTCATAACGCATTACGCATAACGCATAACGCATAACGCATAACGCATAACGCATAACGCATAACGCATAACGCATAACGCATAACGCATAACGCATAACGCATAACGCATAACGCATAACGCATAACGCATAACGCATAACGCATAACGCATAACGCATAACGCATAACGCATAACGCATAACGCATAATGCAAAAGTCATAATGCAAAAGTCATAACGCATGACGCATAACGCATAACGCATAACGCATAACGCATAACGCATAACGCATAACGCATAACGCATAACGCATAACGCATAACGCATAACGCATAACGCATAACGCATAACGCATAACGCATAACGCATAACGAATAACGCATAACGCATAACGCATAACGCATAACGCATAACGCATAACGCATAACGCATAACGCATAACCCGTAACGCATAACGCATAACGAATAACGCATAACGCATAACGCATAACGCATAACGCATAACGCATAACGCATAACGCATAACGCAAAACGCATAACGCATAACGCATAACGCATAACGCATAACGCATAACGCATAACCCATAACGCATTACGCATAAGGCATAACGCATAACGAATAACGCATAACGCATAACGCATAACGTATAACGCATAACGCATAACGCATAACGCATAACGCATAACGCATAACGCATAACGCATAACGCATAACGCATAACGCATAACGCATAACGCATAACGCAAAACGCATAACGCATAACGCATAACGCATAACGCATAACGCATAACGCATAATGCAAAAGTCATAATGCAAAAGTCATAACGCATGACGCATAACGCATAACGCATAACGCATAACGCATAACGCATAACGCATAACGCATAACGCATAACGCATAACGCATAACGCATAACGCATAACGCATAACGCATAATGGAAAAGTCATAATGCAAAAGTCATAACGCAAAACGCATAACGCATAACGCATAACGCATAACGCATAACGCATAACGCATAACGCATAACGCATAACGCATAACGCATAACGCATAACGCATAACGCATAACGCATAACGCATAACGCATAACGCATAACGCATCGCGCATAACGCATAACGCATAACGCATAACGCATAACGCATAACGGATCGCGCATAACGCATAACGCATAACGCATAACGCATATCGCATAACGCATAACGCATAACGCATAACGCATAACGCATAACGCATAACGCATCGCGCATAACGCATAACGCATAACGCATAACGCATAACGCATAACGCATAACGCATAACGCATAACGCATAACGCATAACGCATAACGCATAACGCATAACGCATAACGCATAACGCATAACGCATAACGCATAACGCATAAAGCATAACGCACAACGCACAACGCACAACGCACAACGCACAACGCAGAACGCATAACGCATAACGCATAACGCATAACGCATAACGCATAACGCATAACGCATAACGCATCGCGCATAACGCATAACGCATAACGCATAACGCATAACGCATAACGCATATCGCATAACGCATAACGCATAACGCATAACGCATAACGCATAACGCATAACGCATAACGCATAACGCATAACGCACAACGCATAACGCATAACGCACAACGCATAACGCACAACGCACAACGCACAACGCATAACGCACAACGCACAACGCACAACGCAGAACGCATAACGCATAACGCATAACGCATAACGCATAACGCATAACGCATAACGCATAACGCATAACGCATAACGCATAACGCATAACGCATAACGCATAACGCATAACGCATAACGCATAACGCATAACGCATAACGCATAACGCATAACGCATAACGCATAACGCATAACGCATAACGCATAACGCATAACGCATAACGCATAACGCATAACGCATAACGCATAACGCATAACGCATAACGCATAACGCATAACGCATAACGCATAACGCATAACGCATAACGCATAACGCATAACGCATAACGCATAACGCACAACGCACAACGCACAACGCACAACGCACAACGCACAACGCACAACGCATAACGCATAACGCATAACGCATAACGCATAACGCATAACGCATAACGCATAACGCATAAAGCATAACGCACAACGCACAACGCACAACGCAGAACGCATAACGCATAACGCATAACGCATAACGCATAACGCATAACGCATAACGCATAACGCATAACGCATAACGCATAACGCATAACGCATCGCGCATAACGCATAACGCATAACGCATAACGCATAACGCATATCGCATAACGCATAACGCATAACGCATAACGAATAACGCATATCGCATAACGCATAACGCATAACGCATAACGCATAACGCATAACGCATAACGCATAACGCATAACGCATAACGCATAACGCATAACGCATAACGCATAACGCATAACGCATAACGCATAACGCATAACGCATAACGCATAACGCATAACGCATAACGCATAACGCATAACGCATAACGCATAACGCATAACGCATAACGCATAACGCATAACGCATAACGCATAACGCATAACGCATAACCCATAACGCATACCGCATAACGCATAACGCATAACGTATAACGCATAACGCATAATGCAAAAGTCATAATGCAAAAGTCATAACGCAAAACGCATAACGCATAACGCATAACGCATAACGCATAACGCATAACGCATAACGCATAACGCATAACGCATAACGCATAACGCATAACGCATGACGCATAACGCATAACGCATAACGCATAACGCATAACGCATAACCCATAACGCATAACGCATAACGCATAACGCATAACGCATAACGCATAACGCATAACGCATAACGCATAACGCATAACGCATAACGCATAACGCATAACGCATAACGCATAACGCATAACGCATAACGCATAACGCATATCGCATAACGAATAACGCATAACGCATAACGCATAACGCATAACGCATAACGTATAACGCATAACGCATAATGCAAAAGTCATAATGCAAAAGTCATAACGCAAAACGCATAACGCATAACGCATAACGCATAACGCATAACGCATAACGCATAACGCATAACGCATAACGCATAACGCATAACGCATAACGCATAACGCATAACGCATAACGCATAACGCATAACGCATAACGCATAACGCATAACGCATAACGCATAACGCATAACGCATAACGCATAACGCATAACGCATAACGCATAACGCATAACGCATAACGCATAACGCATAACGCATAACGCATAACGCATAACGCATAACGCATAACGCATAAAGCATTACGCATAACGGATAACGCATGACGCATAACGAATAACCCATAACGCATAACGCATAACGCATAAAGCATAGCCCATAACGCATAACGCATAACGCATAACGCATTTCGCATAACGCATAACACATAACGCATAACGCATAACGCATAACGCATAACGCATAACGCATAACGCATAACGCATAACGCTTAACGAATAACGCATAACGCATAACGCATAACGCATAACGCATAACGCATAACGCATAACGCTTAACGAATAACGCATAACGCATAACGCATAACGCATAACGCATAACGCATAACGCATAACGCATAACGCATAACGCATAACGCACAACGCATAACGCACAACGCATAACGCATAACGCACAACGCACAACGCATAACGCATAACGCATAACGCATAACGCATAACGCATAACGCATAACGCATAACGCATAACGCATAACGCATAACGCATAACGCATAACGCATAACGCATAACGCATAACGCATAACGCATAACGCATAACGCATAACGCATAACGCATAACGCATAACGCATAACGCATAACGCATAACGCATAACGCATAACGCATAACGCATAACGAATAACGCATACCGTATAGCGCATAACGCATAACGCACAACGCACAACGCACAACGCACAACGCATAACGCATAACGAATAACGCATATCGCATAACGCATAACGCATAACGCATAACGCATAACGCATAACGCATAACGCATAACGCATAACGCATAACGCATAACGCATAACGCATAACGCATAACGCATAACGCATAACGCATAACGCATAACGCATAACGCATAACGCATAACGCATAACGCATAACGCATAACGCATAACGCATAACGCATAACGCATAACGCATAACGCACAACGCATAAAGCATAACGCACAACGCACAACGCACAACGCACAACGCACAACGCACAACGCATAACGCATAACGCATAACGCATAACGCATAACGCATAAGGCATAACGCATAACGCATAACGCATAACGCATAACGCATAACGCATAACGCATAACGCATAACGCATAACGCATAACGCATAACGCATAACGCATAACGCACAACGCATAACGCATAACGCACAACGCATAACGCATAACGCATAACGCATAACGCATAACGCATAACGCATAACGCATAACGCATAACGCATAACGCATAACGCATAACGCATAACGCATAACGCATAACGCATAACGCATAACGCATAACGCATAACGCATAACGCATAACGCATAACGCATAACGCATAACGCATAACGCATAACGCATAACGCATAACGCATAACGCATAACGCATAACGCATAACGCATAACGCATAACGCATAACGCATAACGCATAACGCATAACGCATAACGCATAACGCATAACGCATTACGCATAACGCATAACGCATAACGCATAACGCATAACGCATAACGCATAACGCATAACGCATAACGCATAACGCAAAACGCATAACGCATACCGCATAACGCATAACGCATAACGCATAACGCATAACGCATAACGCAGAACGAATAACGCATAACGCATCGCGCATAACGCATAACGCATAACGCATAACGCATAACGCATATCGCATAACGCATAACGCATAACGCATAACGCATAACGAATAACGCATATCGCATAACGCATAACGCATAACGCATAACGCATAACGCATAACGCATAACGCATAACGCATAACGCATAACGCATAACGCATAACGCATACCGCATAACGCATAACGCATAACGCATAACGCATAACGCATAACGCAGAACGAATAACGCATAACGCATCGCGCATAACGCATAACGCATAACGCATAACGCATAACGCATATCGCATAACGCATAACGCATAACGCATAACGCATAACGAATAACGCATATCGCATAACGCATAACGCATAACGCATAACGCATAACGCATAACGCATAACGCATAACGCATAACGCATAACGCATAACGCATAACGCATAACGCATAACGCATAACGCATAACGCATAACGCATAACGCATAACGCATAACGCATAACGCATAACGCATAACGCATAACGCATAACGCATAACGCATAACGCATAACGCATAACGCATAACGCATAACGCATAACGCATAACGCATAACGCATAACGCATAACGCATAACGCATAACGCATAACGCATAACGCATAACGCATAACGCATAACGCAAAACGCATAACGCATACCGCATAACGCATAACGCATAACGCATAACGCATAACGCATAACGCAGAACGAATAACGCATAACGCATCGCGCATAACGCATAACGCATAACGCATAACGCATAACGCATATCGCATAACGCATAACGCATAACGCATAACGAATAACGCATATCGCATAACGCATAACGCATAACGCATAACGCATAACGCATAACGCATAACGCATAACGCATAACGCATAACGCATAACGCATAACGCATAACGCATAACGCATAACGCATAACGCATAACGCATAACGCATAACGCATAACGCATAACGCATAACGCATAACGCATAACGCATAACGCATAACGCATAACGCATAACGCATAACGCATAACGCATAACGCATAACGCATAACGCATAACGCATAACGCATAACGCATAACGCATAACGCATAACGCATAACGCAATAACGCATAACGCATAACGCATAACGCATAACGCATAACGCATAACGCATAACGCATAACGCATAACGCATAACGCATAACGCATAACGCATAACGCATAACGCATAACGCATAACGCATAAAGCATAACGCACAACGCACAACGCACAACGCACAACGCACAACGCATAACGCATAACGCATAACGCATAACGCATAACGCATAACGCATAACGCATAACGCATAACGCATAACGCATAACGCATAACGCATAACGCATAACGCATAACGCATAACGCA
This sequence comes from Lasioglossum baleicum, assembly GCF_051020765.1. NCBI lineage: Eukaryota > Metazoa > Arthropoda > Insecta > Hymenoptera > Halictidae > Lasioglossum > Lasioglossum baleicum. The sequence goes on along the minus strand of NW_027469463.1, from coordinate 82,602 downwards.
TAACGCATAACGCATAACGCATAACGCATAACGCATAACGCATAACGCACAACGCATAACGCACAACGCACAACGCACAACGCATAACGCACAACGCACAACGCACAACGCAGAACGCATAACGCATAACGCATAACGCATAACGCATAACGCATAACGCATAACGCATAACGCATAACGCATAACGCATAACGCATAACGCATAACGCATAACGCATAACGCATAACGCATAACGCATAACGCATAACGCATAACGCATAACGCATAACGCATAACGCATAACGCATAACGCATAACGCATAACGCATAACGCATAACGCATAACGCATAACGCATAACGCATAACGCACAACGCACAACGCACAACGCACAACGCACAACGCACAACGCACAACGCACAACGCATAACGCATAACGCATAACGCATAACGCATAACGCATAACGCATAACGCATAACGCATAAAGCATAACGCACAACGCACAACGCACAACGCAGAACGCATAACGCAGAACGCATAACGCATAACGCATAACGCATAACGCATAACGCATAACGCATAACGCATAACGCATAACGCATAACGCATCGCGCATAACGCATAACGCATAACGCATAACGCATAACGCATATCGCATAACGCATAACGCATAACGCATAACGAATAACGCATATCGCATAACGCATAACGCATAACGCATAACGCATAACGCATAACGCATAACGCATAACGCATAACGCACAACGCACAACGCATAACGCATAACGCATAACGCATAACGCATAACGCATAACGCATAACGCATAACGCATAACGCATAACGCATAACGCATAACGCATAACGCATAACGCATAACGCATAACGCATAACGCATAACGCATAACGCATAACGCATAACGCATAACGCATAACGCATAACGCATAACGCATAACGCATAACGCATAACGCATAACGCATAACGCATAACGCATAACGCATAACGCATAACGCATAACGCATAACGCATAACGCATAACGCATAACGCATAACGCATAACGCATAACGCATAACGCATAACGCATAACGCATAACGCATAACGCATAACGCATAACGCATAACGCATAACGCATAACGCATAACGCATAACGCATAACGCATAACGCATAACGCATAACGCATAACGCATAACGCATAACGCATAACGCACAACGCATAACGCATAACGCATAACGCATAACGCTTGACGCATAACGCATAACGCATAACGCATAACGCAAAACGCATAACGCATAACGCATAACGCATAACGCATAACGCATAACGCATAACGCATAACGCATAACGCATAACGCATAACGCATAACGCATAACGCATAACGCATAACGCATAACGCATAACGCATAACGCATAACGCATAACGCATAACGCATAACGCATAACGCATAACGCATAACGCATAACGCATAACGCATAACGCATCGCGCATAACGCATAACGCATAACGCATAACGCATAACGCATAACGCATAACGCATAACGCATAACGCATAACGCACAACGCATAACGCATAACGCATAACGCATAACGCTTGACGCATAACGCATAACGCATAACGCATAACGCAAAACGCATAACGCATAACGCATAACGCATAACGCATAACGCATAACGCATAACGCATAACGCATAACGCATAACGCATAACGCATAACGCATAACGCATAACGCATAACGCATAACGCATAACGCATAACGCATAACGCATAACGCATAACGCATAACGCATAACGCATAACGCATAACGCATAACGCATAACGCATAACGCATCGCGCATAACGCATAACGCATAACGCATAACGCATAACGCATAACGCATATCGCATAACGCATAACGCATAACGCATAACGCATAACGCATAACGCATAACGCATAACGCATAACGCATAACGCACAACGCATAACGCATAACGCACAACGCATAACGCACAACGCACAACGCACAACGCATAACGCACAACGCACAACGCACAACGCAGAACGCATAACGCATAACGCATAACGCATAACGCATAACGCATAACGCATAACGCATAACGCATAACGCATAACGCATAACGCATAACGCATAACGCATAACGCATAACGCATAACGCATAACGCATAACGCATAACGCATAACGCATAACGCATAACGCATAACGCATAACGCATAACGCATAACGCATAACGCATAACGCATAACGCATAACGCATAACGCATAACGCATAACGCATAACGCATAACGCATAACGCATAACGCACAACGCACAACGCACAACGCACAACGCACAACGCACAACGCACAACGCATAACGCATAACGCATAACGCATAACGCATAACGCATAACGCATAACGCATAACGCATAAAGCATAACGCACAACGCACAACGCACAACGCAGAACGCATAACGCATAACGCATAACGCATAACGCATAACGCATAACGCATAACGCATAACGCATAACGCATAACGCATAACGCATAACGCATCGCGCATAACGCATAACGCATAACGCATAACGCATAACGCATAACGCATATCGCATAACGCATAACGCATAACGCATAACGCATAACGCATAACGCATAACGCATAACGCATAACGCATAACGCATAACGCATAACGCATAACGCATAACGCATAACGCATAACGCATAACGCATAACGCATAACGCATAACGCATAACGCATATCGCATAACGCATAACGCATAACGCATAACGCATAACGCATAACGCATAACGCATAACGCATAACGCATAACGCATAACGCATAACGCATAACGCATAACGCATAACGCATAACGCATAACGCATAACGCATATCGCATAACGCATAACGCATAACGCATAACGCATAACGCATAACGCATAACGCATAACGCATAACGCATAACGCACAACGCATAACGCATAACGCACAACGCATAACGCACAACGCACAACGCACAACGCATAACGCACAACGCACAACGCACAACGCAGAACGCATAACGCATAACGCATAACGCATAACGCATAACGCATAACGCATAACGCATAACGCATAACGCATAACGCATAACGCATAACGCATAACGCATAACGCATAACGCATAACGCATAACGCATAACGCATAACGCATAACGCATAACGCATAACGCATAACGCATAACGCATAACGCATAACGCATAACGCATAACGCATAACGCATAACGCATAACGCATAACGCATAACGCATAACGCATAACGCATAACGCATAACGCATAACGCACAACGCACAACGCACAACGCACAACGCACAACGCACAACGCATAACGCATAACGCATAACGCATAACGCATAACGCATAACGCATAACGCATAACGCATAAAGCATAACGCACAACGCACAACGCACAACGCAGAACGCATAACGCATAACGCATAACGCATAACGCATAACGCATAACGCATAACGCATAACGCATAACGCATAACGCATAACGCATAACGCATCGCGCATAACGCATAACGCATAACGCATAACGCATAACGCATATCGCATAACGCATAACGCATAACGCATAACGAATAACGCATATCGCATAACGCATAACGCATAACGCATAACGCATAACGCATAACGCATAACGCATAACGCATAACGCATAACGCATAACGCATAACGCATAACGCATAACGCATAACGCATAACGCATAACGCATAACGCATAACGCATAACGCATAACGCATAACGCATAACGCATAACGCATAACGCATAACGCATAACGCATAACGCATAACGCATAACGCATAACGCATAACGCATAACGCATAACGCATAACGCATAACCCATAACGCATACCGCATAACGCATAACGCATAACGTATAACGCATAACGCATAATGCAAAAGTCATAATGCAAAAGTCATAACGCAAAACGCATAACGCATAACGCATAACGCATAACGCATAACGCATAACGCATAACGCATAACGCATAACGCATAACGCATAACGCATAACGCATAACGCATAACGCATAACGCATAACGCATAACGCATAACGCATAACGCATAACGCATAACGCATAACGCATAACGCATAACGCATAACGCATAACGCATAACGCATAACGCATAACGCATAACGCATAACGCATAACGCATAACGCATAACGCATAATGCATAACGTATAACGCATAACGCATAATGCAAAAGTCATAATGCAAAAGTCATAACGCAAAACGCATAACGCATAACGCATAACGCATAACGCATAACGCATAACGCATAACGCATAACGCATAACGCATAACGCATAACGCATAACGCATAACGCATAACGCATAACGCATAACGCATAACGCATAACGCATAACGCATAATGCAAAAGTCATAATGCAAAAGTCATAACGCATGACGCATAACGCATAACGCATAACGCATAACGCATAACGCATAACGCATAACGCATAACGCATAACGCATAACGCATAACGCATAACGCATAACGCATAACGCATAACGCATAACGCATAACGCATAACGCATAACGCATAACGCATAACGCATAACGCATAACGCATAACGCATAACGCATAACGCATAACGCATAACGCATAACGCATAACGCATAACGCATAATGCAAAAGTCATAATGCAAAAGTCATAACGCATGACGCATAACGCATAACGCATAACGCATAACGCATAACGCATAACGCATAACGCATAACGCATAACGCATCACGCATAACGCATAACGCATAACGCATAACGCATAACGCATAACGCATAACGCATAACGCATAACCCATAACGCATAACGCATAACGCATATCGCATAACGCATAACGCATGACGCATAACGCATAAAGCATAGCCCATAACCCATAACATATAGCGCATATCGCATAACGCATAATGCAAAAGTCATAATGCAAAAGTCATGACGCAAAACGCATAACGCATAACGCATAAGGCATAACGCATAACGCATAACTCATAACGCATTACGCATAACGCATAACGCATAACGCATAACGCATAACGCATAACGCATAACGCATAACGCATAACGCATAACGCATAACGCATAACGCATAACGCATAACGCATAACGCATAACGCATAATGCATAACGCATAACGCATAACGCATGACGCATAACGCATAAAGCATAACGCATATCGCATAACGCATAACGCATAACGCATAACGCATAACGCATAACGCATAACGTATAACGCATAACGCATAATGCAAAAGTCATAATGCAAAAGTCATAACGCAAAACGCATAACGCATAACGCATAACGCATAACGCATAACGCATAACGCATAACGCATAACGCATAACGCATAACGCATAACGCATAACGCATAACGCATAACGCATAACGCATAACGCATAACGCATAACGCATAACGCATAACGCATAACGCATAACGCATAACGCATAACGCATAACGCATAACGCATAACGCATAACGCATAACGCATAACGCATAACGCATAACGCATAACGCATAACGCACAACGCATAACGCATAACGCATAACGCATAACGCATAACGCATAACGCATAACGCATAACGCATAACGCATAACGCATAACGCATAACGCATAACGCATAACGCATAACGCATAACGCATAACGCATAACGCATAACGCATAACGCATAACGCATAACGCATAACGCATAACGCATAACGCATAACGCATAACGCATAACGCATAACGCATAACGCATAACGCATAACGCATAACGCATAACGCATAACGCATAACGCATAACGCATAACGCATAACGCATAACGCATAACGCATAACGCATAACGCATAACCCATAACGCATACCGCATAACGCATAACGCATAACGTATAACGCATAACGCATAATGCAAAAGTCATAATGCAAAAGTCATAACGCAAAACGCATAACGCATAACGCATAACGCATAACGCATAACGCATAACGCATAACGCATAACGCATAACGCATAACGCATAACGCATGACGCATAACGCATAACGCATAACGCATAACGCATAACGCATAACGCATAACGCATAACGCATAACGCATAACGCATAACCCATAACGCATAACGCATAACGCATAACGCATAACGCATAACGCATAACGCATAACGCATAACGCATAACGCATAACGCATAACGCATAACGCATAACGCATAACGCATAACGCATAACGCATAACGCATAACGCATATCGCATAACGAATAACGCATAACGCATAACGCATAACGCATAACGCATAACGTATAACGCATAACGCATAATGCAAAAGTCATAATGCAAAAGTCATAACGCAAAACGCATAACGCATAACGCATAACGCATAACGCATAACGCATAACGCATAACGCATAACGCATAACGCATAACGCATAACGCATAACGCATAACGCATAACGCATAACGCATAACGCATAACGCATAACGCATAACGCATAACGCATAACGCATAACGCATAACGCATAACGCATAACGCATAACGCATAACGCATAACGCATAACGCATAACGCATAACGCATAACGCATAACGCATAACGCATAACGCATAACGCATAACGCATAACGCATAACGCATAACGCATAACGCATAACGAATAACGCATAACGCATAACGCATAACGCATAACGCATAACGCATAACGCATAACGCATAACGCATAACCCGTAACGCATAACGCATAACGAATAACGCATAACGCATAACGCATAACGCATAACGCATAACGCATAACACATAACGCATAACGCAAAACGCATAACGCATAACGCATAACGCATAACGCATAACGCATAACGCATAACCCATAACGCATTACGCATAAGGCATAACGCATAACGAATAACGCATAACGCATAACGCATAACGTATAACGCATAACGCATAACGCATAACGCATAACGCATAACGCATAACGCATAACGCATAACGCATAACGCATAACGCATAACGCATAACGCATAACGCATAACGCATAACGCATAACGCATAACGCATAATGCAAAAGTCATAATGCAAAAGTCATAACGCATGACGCATAACGCATAACGCATAACGCATAACGCATAACGCATAACGCATAACGCATAACGCATAACGCATAACGCATAACGCATAACGCATAACGCATAACGCATAACGCATAACGCATAATGGAAAAGTCATAATGCAAAAGTCATAACGCAAAACGCATAACGCATAACGCATAACGCATAACGCATAACGCATAACGCATAACGCATAACGCATAACGCATAACGCATAACGCATAACGCATAACGCATAACGCATAACGCATAACGCATAACGCATAACGCATCGCGCATAACGCATAACGCATAACGCATAACGCATAACGCATAACGGATCGCGCATAACGCATAACGCATAACGCATAACGCATATCGCATAACGCATAACGCATAACGCATAACGCATAACGCATAACGCATAACGCATCGCGCATAACGCATAACGCATAACGCATAACGCATAACGCATAACGCATAACGCATAACGCATAACGCATAACGCATAACGCATAACGCATAACGCATAACGCATAACGCATAACGCATAACGCATAACGCATAAAGCATAACGCACAACGCACAACGCACAACGCACAACGCACAACGCAGAACGCATAACGCATAACGCATAACGCATAACGCATAACGCATAACGCATAACGCATAACGCATAACGCATAACGCATAACGCATAACGCATCGCGCATAACGCATAACGCATAACGCATAACGCATAACGCATAACGCATATCGCATAACGCATAACGCATAACGCATAACGCATAACGCATAACGCATAACGCATAACGCATAACGCATAACGCACAACGCATAACGCATAACGCACAACGCATAACGCACAACGCACAACGCACAACGCATAACGCACAACGCACAACGCACAACGCAGAACGCATAACGCATAACGCATAACGCATAACGCATAACGCATAACGCATAACGCATAACGCATAACGCATAACGCATAACGCATAACGCATAACGCATAACGCATAACGCATAACGCATAACGCATAACGCATAACGCATAACGCATAACGCATAACGCATAACGCATAACGCATAACGCATAACGCATAACGCATAACGCATAACGCATAACGCATAACGCATAACGCATAACGCATAACGCATAACGCATAACGCATAACGCATAACGCATAACGCACAACGCACAACGCACAACGCACAACGCACAACGCACAACGCACAACGCATAACGCATAACGCATAACGCATAACGCATAACGCATAACGCATAACGCATAACGCATAAAGCATAACGCACAACGCACAACGCACAACGCAGAACGCATAACGCATAACGCATAACGCATAACGCATAACGCATAACGCATAACGCATAACGCATAACGCATAACGCATAACGCATAACGCATAACGCATCGCGCATAACGCATAACGCATAACGCATAACGCATAACGCATATCGCATAACGCATAACGCATAACGCATAACGAATAACGCATATCGCATAACGCATAACGCATAACGCATAACGCATAACGCATAACGCATAACGCATAACGCATAACGCATAACGCATAACGCATAACGCATAACGCATAACGCATAACGCATAACGCATAACGCATAACGCATAACGCATAACGCATAACGCATAACGCATAACGCATAACGCATAACGCATAACGCATAACGCATAACGCATAACGCATAACGCATAACGCATAACGCATAACGCATAACGCATAACGCATAACCCATAACGCATACCGCATAACGCATAACGCATAACGTATAACGCATAACGCATAATGCAAAAGTCATAATGCAAAAGTCATAACGCAAAACGCATAACGCATAACGCATAACGCATAACGCATAACGCATAACGCATAACGCATAACGCATAACGCATAACGCATAACGCATAACGCATAACGCATAACGCATGACGCATAACGCATAACGCATAACGCATAACGCATAACGCATAACCCATAACGCATAACGCATAACGCATAACGCATAACGCATAACGCATAACGCATAACGCATAACGCATAACGCATAACGCATAACGCATAACGCATAACGCATAACGCATAACGCATAACGCATAACGCATATCGCATAACGAATAACGCATAACGCATAACGCATAACGCATAACGCATAACGTATAACGCATAACGCATAATGCAAAAGTCATAATGCAAAAGTCATAACGCAAAACGCATAACGCATAACGCATAACGCATAACGCATAACGCATAACGCATAACGCATAACGCATAACGCATAACGCATAACGCATAACGCATAACGCATAACGCATAACGCATAACGCATAACGCATAACGCATAACGCATAACGCATAACGCATAACGCATAACGCATAACGCATAACGCATAACGCATAACGCATAACGCATAACGCATAACGCATAACGCATAACGCATAAAGCATTACGCATAACGGATAACGCATGACGCATAACGAATAACCCATAACGCATAACGCATAACGCATAACGCATAAAGCATAGCCCATAACGCATAACGCATAACGCATAACGCATTTCGCATAACGCATAACACATAACGCATAACGCATAACGCATAACGCATAACGCATAACGCATAACGCATAACGCTTAACGAATAACGCATAACGCATAACGCATAACGCATAACGCATAACGCATAACGCTTAACGAATAACGCATAACGCATAACGCATAACGCATAACGCATAACGCATAACGCATAACGCATAACGCATAACGCATAACGCATAACGCACAACGCATAACGCACAACGCATAACGCATAACGCACAACGCACAACGCATAACGCATAACGCATAACGCATAACGCATAACGCATAACGCATAACGCATAACGCATAACGCATAACGCATAACGCATAACGCATAACGCATAACGCATAACGCATAACGCATAACGCATAACGCATAACGCATAACGCATAACGCATAACGCATAACGCATAACGCATAACGCATAACGCATAACGCATAACGCATAACGCATAACGCATAACGCATAACGCATAACGAATAACGCATACCGTATAGCGCATAACGCATAACGCACAACGCACAACGCACAACGCACAACGCACAACGCACAACGCAGAACGCATAACGCATAACGCATAACGCATAACGCATAACGCATAACGCATAACGCATAACGCATAACGCATAACGCATAACGCATAACGCATAACGCATAACGCACAACGCATAACGCACAACGCACAACGCACAACGCATAACGCATTACGCATAACGCATAACGCATAACGCATAACGCATAACGCATAACGCATAACGCATAACGCATAACGCATAACGCATAACGCATAACGCATAACGCATAACGCATAACGCATAACGCATAACGCATAACGCATAACGCATAACGCATAACGCATAACGCATAACGCATAACGCATAACGCATAACGCATAACGCATAACGCATAACGCATAACGCATAACGCATAACGCATAACGCATAACGCATAACGCATAACGCATAACGCATAACGCATAACGCATAACGCATAACGCATAACGCATAACGCATAACGCAAAACGCATAACGCATAACGCATAACGCATAACGCATAACGCATAACGCATGACGCATAACGCATAACGCATAACGCATAACGCATAACGCATAACGCATAACGCATAACGCATAACGCATAACGCATAACGCATAACGCATAACGCATAACGCATAACGCATAACGCATAACGCATAACGCATCTCGCATAACGCATAACGCATAACGCATAACGCATAACGCATAACGCATAACGCATAACGCATAACGCATAACGCATAACGCATAACGCATAACGCATAACGCATAACGCATAACGCATAACGCATAACGCATAACGCATAACGCATAACGCATAACGCATAACGCATAACGCATAACGCATAACGCATAACGCATAACGCATAACGCATAACGCATAACGCATAACGCATAACGCATAACGCATAACGCATAACGCATAACGCATAACGCATAACGCATAACGCATAACGCATAACGCATAACGCATAACGCATAACGCATAACGCATAACGCATAACGCATAACGCATAACGCATAACGCATAACGCATAACGCATAACGCATAACGCATAACCCATAACGCATAACGCATAACGCATAACGCATAACGCATAACGCATAACGCATAACGCATAACGCATAACGCATAACGCATAACGCATAACGCATAACGCATAACGCATAACGCATAACGCATAACGCATAACGCATAACGCATAATGCATAACGTATAACGCATAACGCATAATGCAAAAGTCATAATGCAAAAGTCATAACGCAAAACGCATAACGCATAACGCATAACGCATAACGCATAACGCATAACGCATAACGCATAACGCATAACGCATAACGCATAACGCATAACGCATAACGCATAACGCATAACGCATAACGCATAACGCATAACGCATAACGCATAATGCAAAAGTCATAATGCAAAAGTCATAACGCATGACGCATAACGCATAACGCATAACGCATAACGCATAACGCATAACGCATAACGCATAACGCATAACGCATAACGCATAACGCATAACGCATAACGCATAACGCATAACGCATAACGCATAATGGAAAAGTCATAATGCAAAAGTCATAACGCAAAACGCATAACGCATAACGCATAACGCATAACGCATAACGCATAACGCATAACGCATAACGCATAACGCATAACGCATAACGCATAACGCATAACGCATAACGCATAACGCATAACGCATAACGCATAACGCATAACGCATAACGCATAACGCATAACGCAAAACGCATAACGCATAACGCATAACGCATAACGCATAACGCATAACCCATAACGCATTACGCATAAGGCATAACGCATAACGAATAACGCATAACGCATAACGCATAACGCATAACGCATAACGCATAACGCATAACGCATAACGCATAACGCATAACGCATAACGCATAACGCATAACGCATAACGCATAACGCATAACGCATAACGCATAACGCATAACGCATCACGCATAACGCATAACGCATAACGCATAACGCATAACGCATAACGCATAACGCATAACGCATAACCCATAACGCATAACGCATAACGCATATCGCATAACGCATAACGCATGACGCATAACGCATAAAGCATAGCCCATAACCCATAACATATAGCGCATATCGCATAACGCATAATGCAAAAGTCATAATGCAAAAGTCATGACGCAAAACGCATAACGCATAACGCATAAGGCATAACGCATAACGCATAACTCATAACGCATTACGCATAACGCATAACGCATAACGCATAACGCATAACGCATAACGCATAACGCATAACGCATAACGCATAACGCATAACGCATAACGCATAACGCATAACGCATAACGCATAACGCATAATGCATAACGCATAACGCATAACGCATGACGCATAACGCATAAAGCATAACGCATATCGCATAACGCATAACGCATAACGCATAACGCATAACGCATAACGCATAACGTATAACGCATAACGCATAATGCAAAAGTCATAATGCAAAAGTCATAACGCAAAACGCATAACGCATAACGCATAACGCATAACGCATAACGCATAACGCATAACGCATAACGCATAACGCATAACGCATAACGCATAACGCATAACGCATAACGCATAACGCATAACGCATAACGCATAACGCATAACGCATAACGCATAACGCATAACGCATAACGCATAACGCATAACGCATAACGCATAACGCATAACGCATAACGCATAACGCATAACGCATAACGCATAACGCATAACGCACAACGCATAACGCATAACGCATAACGCATAACGCATAACGCATAACGCATAACGCATAACGCATAACGCATAACGCATAACGCATAACGCATAACGCATAACGCATAACGCATAACGCATAACGCATAACGCATAACGCATAACGCATAACGCATAACGCATAACGCATAACGCATAACGCATAACGCATAACGCATAACGCATAACGCATAACGCATAACGCATAACGCATAACGCATAACGCATAACGCATAACGCATAACGCATAACGCATAACGCATAACGCATAACGCATAACGCATAACGCATAACGCATAACGCATAACGCATAACGCATAACGCATAACGCATAACCCATAACGCATACCGCATAACGCATAACGCATAACGTATAACGCATAACGCATAATGCAAAAGTCATAATGCAAAAGTCATAACGCAAAACGCATAACGCATAACGCATAACGCATAACGCATAACGCATAACGCATAACGCATAACGCATAACGCATAACGCATAACGCATAACGCATGACGCATAACGCATAACGCATAACGCATAACGCATAACGCATAACTCATAACGCATAACGCATAACGCATAACCCATAACGCATAACGCATAACGCATAACGCATAACGCATAACGCATAACGCATAACGCATAACGCATAACGCATAACGCATAACGCATAACGCATAACGCATAACGCATAACGCATAACGCATAACGCATAACGCATATCGCATAACGAATAACGCATAACGCATAACGCATAACGCATAACGCATAACGTATAACGCATAACGCATAATGCAAAAGTCATAATGCAAAAGTCATAACGCAAAACGCATAACGCATAACGCATAACGCATAACGCATAACGCATAACGCATAACGCATAACGCATAACGCATAACGCATAACGCATAACGCATAACGCATAACGCATAACGCATAACGCATAACGCATAACGCATAACGCATAACGCATAACGCATAACGCATAACGCATAACGCATAACGCATAACGCATAACGCATAACGCATAACGCATAACGCATAACGCATAACGCATAACGCATAACGCATAACGCATAACGCATAACGCATAACGCATAACGAATAACGCATAACGCATAACGCATAACGCATAACGCATAACGCATAACGCATAACGCATAACGCATAACGCATAACCCGTAACGCATAACGCATAACGAATAACGCATAACGCATAACGCATAACGCATAACGCATAACGCATAACGCATAACGCATAACGCAAAACGCATAACGCATAACGCATAACGCATAACGCATAACGCATAACGCATAACCCATAACGCATTACGCATAAGGCATAACGCATAACGAATAACGCATAACGCATAACGCATAACGTATAACGCATAACGCATAACGCATAACGCATAACGCATAACGCATAACGCATAACGCATAACGCATAACGCATAACGCATAACGCATAACGCATAACGCATAACGCATAACGCATAACGCATAACGCATAATGCAAAAGTCATAATGCAAAAGTCATAACGCATGACGCATAACGCATAACGCATAACGCATAACGCATAACGCATAACGCATAACGCATAACGCATAACGCATAACGCATAACGCATAACGCATAACGCATAATGGAAAAGTCATAATGCAAAAGTCATAACGCAAAACGCATAACGCATAACGCATAACGCATAACGCATAACGCATAACGCATAACGCATAACGCATAACGCATAACGCATAACGCATAACGCATAACGCATAACGCATAACGCATAACGCATAACGCATAACGCAAAACGCATAACGCATAACGCATAACGCATAACGCATAACGCATAACGCATAACCCATAACGCATTACGCATAAGGCATAACGCATAACGAATAACGCATAACGCATAACGCATAACGCATAACGCATAACGCATAACGCATAACGCATAACGCATAACGCATAACGCATAACGCATAACGCATAACGCATAACGCATAACGCATAACGCATAACGCATAACGCATAACGCATAACGCATAACGCATAACGCATAACGCATAACGCATAACGCATAACGCATAACGCATAACGCATAACGCATAACGCATAACGCATAACGCATAACGAATAACGCATAACGCATAACGCATAACGCATAACGCATAACGCATCACGCATAACGCATAACGCATAACGCATAACGCATAACGCATAACGCATAACGCATAACGCATAACCCATAACGCATAACGCATAACGCATATCGCATAACGCATAACGCATGACGCATAACGCATAAAGCATAGCCCATAACCCATAACATATAGCGCATATCGCATAACGCATAATGCAAAAGTCATAATGCAAAAGTCATGACGCAAAACGCATAACGCATAACGCATAAGGCATAACGCATAACGCATAACTCATAACGCATTACGCATAACGCATAACGCATAACGCATAACGCATAACGCATAACGCATAACGCATAACGCATAACGCATAACGCATAACGCATAACGCATAACGCATAACGCATAACGCATAACGCATAACGCATAACGCATAACGCATAATGCATAACGCATAACGCATAACGCATGACGCATAACGCATAAAGCATAACGCATATCGCATAACGCATAACGCATAACGCATAACGCATAACGCATAACGCATAACGTATAACGCATAACGCATAATGCAAAAGTCATAATGCAAAAGTCATAACGCAAAACGCATAACGCATAACGCATAACGCATAACGCATAACGCATAACGCATAACGCATAACGCATAACGCATAACGCATAACGCATAACGCATAACGCATAACGCATAACGCATAACGCATAACGCATAACGCATAACGCATAACGCATAACGCATAACGCATAACGCATAACGCATAACGCATAACGCATAACGCATAACGCATAACGCATAACGCATAACGCATAACGCATAACGCATAACGCATAACGCATAACGCATAACGCATAACGCATAACGCATAACGCATAACGCATAACGCATAACGCATAACGCATAACGCATAACGCATAACGCATAACGCATAACGCATAACGCATAACGCATAACGCATAACGCATAACGCATAACGCATAACGCATAACGCATAACGCATAACGCATAACGCATAACGCATAACGCATAACCCATAACGCATAACGCATAACGCATAACGCATAACGCATAACGCATAACGCATAACGCATAATGCAAAAGTCATAATGCAAAAGTCATAACGCATGACGCATAACGCATAACGCATAACGCATAACGCATAACGCATAACGCATAACGCATAACGCATAACGCATAACGCATAACGCATAACGCATAACGCATAACGCATAACGCATAACGCATAACGCATAACGCATAACGCATAACGCATAACCCATAACGCATACCGCATAACGCATAACGCATAACGTATAACGCATAACGCATAATGCAAAAGTCATAATGCAAAAGTCATAACGCAAAACGCATAACGCATAACGCATAACGCATAACGCATAACGCATAACGCATAACGCATAACGCATAACGCATAACGCATAACGCATAACGCATAACGCATAACGCATAACGCATAACGCATGACGCATAACGCATAACGCATAACGCATAACGCATAACGCATAACGCATAACGCATAACGCATAACGCATAACGCATAACGCATAACGCATAACGCATAACGCATAACGCATAACGCATAACGCATAACGCATAACGCATAACGCATAACGCATAACGCATAACGCATATCGCATAACGAATAACGCATAACGCATAACGCATAACGCATAACGCATAACGTATAACGCATAACGCATAATGCAAAAGTCATAATGCAAAAGTCATAACGCAAAACGCATAACGCATAACGCATAACGCATAACGCATAACGCATAACGCATAACGCATAACGCATAACGCATAACGCATAACGCATAACGCATAACGCATAACGCATAACGCATAACGCATAACGCATAACGCATAACGCATAACGCATAACGCATAACGCATAACGCATAACGCATAACGCATAACGCATAACGCATAACGCATAACGCATAACGCATAACGCATAACGCATAACGCATAACGCATAACGCATAACGCATAACGAATAACGCATAACGCATAACGCATAACGCATAACGCATAACGCATAACGCATAACGCATAACGCATAACGCATAACCCGTAACGCATAACGCATAACGAATAACGCATAACGCATAACGCATAACGCATAACGCATAACGCAAAACGCATAACGCATAACGCATAACGCATAACGCATAACGCATAACGCATAACCCATAACGCATTACGCATAAGGCATAACGCATAACGAATAACGCATAACGCATAACGCATAACGCATAACGCATAACGCATAACGCATAACGCATAACGCATAACGCATAACGCATAACGCATAACGCATAACGCATAACGCATAACGCATAACGCATAACGCATAACGCATAACGCATAACGCATAACGCATAACGCATAACGCATAACGCATAACGCATAACGCATAACGCATAACGCATAACGCATAACGCATAACGCATAACGCATAACGCATCACGCATAACGCATAACGCATAACGCATAACGCATAACGCATAACGCATAACGCATAACGCATAACCCATAACGCATAACGCATAACGCATTTCGCATAACGCATAACGCATGACGCATAACGCATAAAGCATAGCCCATAACCCATAACATATAGCGCATATCGCATAACGCATAATGCAAAAGTCATAATGCAAAAGTCATGACGCAAAACGCATAACGCATAACGCATAAGGCATAACGCATAACGCATAACTCATAAAACATTACGCATAACGCATAACGCATAACGCATAACGCATAACGCATAACGCATAACGCATAACGCATAACGCATAACGCATAACGCATAACGCATAACGCATAACGCATAACGCATAACGCATAACGCATAACGCATAACGCATAACGCATAACGCATAACGCATAACGCATAACGCATAACGCATAACGCATGACGCATAACGCATAAAGCATAGCCCATAACCCATAACATATAGCGCATATCGCATAACGCATAATGCAAAAGTCATAATGCAAATGTCATGACGCAAAACGCATAACGCATAACGCATATCGCATAACGCATAACGCATAACGCATAACGCATAACGCATAACGCATAACGCATAACGCATAACGCATAACGCATAACGCATAACTCATAACGCATACCGCATAACGCATAACGCATAACGCATAACGCATAACGCATAACGCATAACGCATATCGCATAACGCATAACGCATAACGCATATCGCATAACGCATAACGCATAACGCATAACGAATAACGCATATCGCACAACGCATAACGCATAACGCATAACGCATAACGCATAACGCATAACGCATAACGCATAACGCATAACGCATAACGCATAACGCATAACGCATAACGCATAACGCATAAGGCATAACGCATAACGCATAACGCATAACGCATAACGCATAACGCATAACGCATAACGCATAACGCATAACGCATAACGCATAACGCATAACGCATAACGCATAACGCATAACGCACAACGCACAACGCACAACGCACAACGCATAACGCACAACGCACAACGCACAACGCATAACGCACAACGCACAACGCACAACGCATAACGCATAACGCATAACGCATAACGCATAACGCATAACGCATAACGCATAACGCATAACGCATAACGCATAACGCATAACGCATAACGCATAACGCATAACGCATAACGCATAACGCATAACGCATAACGCATAACGCATAACGCATAACGCATAACGCATAACGCATAACGCACAACGCACAACGCACAACGCACAACGCACAACGCACAACGCACAACGCACAACGCATAACGCATAACGCATAACGCATAACGCATAACGCATAACGCATAACGCATAACGCATAACGCATAAAGCATAACGCACAACGCACAACGCACAACGCAGAACGCATAACGCAGAACGCATAACGCATAACGCATAACGCATAACGCATAACGCATAACGCATAACGCATCGCGCATAACGCATAACGCATAACGCATAACGCATAACGCATATCGCATAACGCATAACGCATAACGCATAACGAATAACGCATATCGCATAACGCATAACGCATAACGCATAACGCATAACGCATAACGCATAACGCATAACGCATAACGCATAACGCATAACGCATAACGCATAACGCATAACGCATAACGCATAACGCATAACGCATAACGCATAACGCATAACGCATAACGCATAACGCATAACGCATAACGCACAACGCATAAAGCATAACGCACAACGCACAACGCACAACGCACAACGCACAACGCACAACGCATAACGCATAACGCATAACGCATAACGCATAACGCATAACGCATAAGGCATAACGCATAACGCATAACGCATAACGCATAACGCATAACGCATAACGCATAACGCATAACGCATAACGCATAACGCATAACGCATAACGCATAACGCATAACGCATAACGCATAACGCACAACGCATAACGCATAACGCACAACGCATAACGCACAACGCACAACGCACAACGCATAACGCACAACGCACAACGCACAACGCATAACGCATAACGCATAACGCATAACGCATAACGCATAACGCATAACGCATAACGCATAACGCATAACGCATAACGCATAACGCATAACGCATAACGCATAACGCATAACGCATAACGCATAACGCATAACGCATAACGCATAACGCATAACGCATAACGCATAACGCATAACGCATAACGCATAACGCATAACGCATAACGCATAACGCATAACGCATAACGCATAACGCATAACGCATAACGCATAACGCATAACGCATAACGCATAACGCATAACGCATAACGCATAACGCATAACGCATAACGCATAACGCATAACGCATAACGCATAACGCATAACGCATAACGCATAACGCATAACGCATAACGCATAACGCATAACGCATAACGCATAACGCATAACGCATAACGCATAACGCATAACGCATAACGCATAACGCATAACGCATAACGCTTAACGCATAACGCATAACGCATAAAGCATTACGCATAACGGATAACGCATGACGCATAACGAATAACCCATAACGCATAACGCATAACGCATAAAGCATAGCCCATAACGCATAACGCATAACGCATAACGCATTTCGCATAACGCATAACACATAACGCATAACGCATAACGCATAACGCATAACGCATAACGCATAACGCTTAACGAATAACGCATAACGCATAACGCATAACGCATAACGCATAACGCATAACGCTTAACGAATAACGCATAACGCATAACGCATAACGCATAACGCATAACGCATAACGCATAACGCATAACGCATAACGCATAACGCATAACGCACAACGCATAACGCACAACGCATAACGCATAACGCACAACGCACAACGCATAACGCATAACGCATAACGCATAACGCATAACGCATATCGCATAACGCATAACGCATAACGCATAACGCATAACGCATAACGCATAACGCATAACGCATAACGCATAACGCATAACGCATAACTCATAACGCATACCGCATAACGCATAACGCATAACGCATAACGCATAACGCATAACGCATAACGCATATCGCATAACGCATAACGCATAACGCATATCGCATAACGCATAACGCATAACGCATAACGAATAACGCATATCGCACAACGCATAACGCATAACGCATAACGCATAACGCATAACGCATAACGCATAACGCATAACGCATAACGCATAACGCATAACGCATAACGCATAACGCATAACGCATAACGCATAAGGCATAACGCATAACGCATAACGCATAACGCATAACGCATAACGCATAACGCATAACGCATAACGCATAACGCATAACGCATAACGCACAACGCATAACGCATAACGCATAACGCATAACGCATAACGCATAACGCATAACGCATAACGCATAACGCATAACGCATAACGCATAACGCATAACGCATAACGCATAACGCATAACGCATAACGCATAACGCATAACGCATAACGCATAACGCATAACGCATAACGCATAACGCATAACGCATAACGCATAACGCATAACGCATAACGCATAACGCATAACGCATAACGCATAACGCATAACGCATAACGCATAACGCATAACGCATAACGCATAACGCATAACGCTTAACGCATAACGCATAACGCATAAAGCATTACGCATAACGGATAACGCATGACGCATAACGAATAACCCATAACGCATAACGCATAACGCATAAAGCATAGCCCATAACGCATAACGCATAACGCATAACGCATTTCGCATAACGCATAACACATAACGCATAACGCATAACGCATAACGCATAACGCATAACGCATAACGCTTAACGAATAACGCATAACGCATAACGCATAACGCATAACGCATAACGCATAACGCATAACGCTTAACGAATAACGCATAACGCATAACGCATAACGCATAACGCATAACGCATAACGCATAACGCATAACGCATAACGCATAACGCATAACGCACAACGCATAACGCACAACGCATAACGCATAACGCACAACGCACAACGCATAACGCATAACGCATAACGCATAACGCATAACGCATAACGCATAACGCATAACGCATAACGCATAACGCATAACGCATAACGCATAACGCATAACGCATAACGCATAACGCATAACGCATAACGCATAACGCATAACGCATAACGCATAACGCATAACGCATAACGCATAACGCATAACGCATAACGCATAACGCATAACGTATAACGCATAACGCATAATGCAAAAGTCATAATGCAAAAGTCATAACGCAAAACGCATAACGCATAACGCATAACGCATAACGCATAACGCATAACGCATAACGCATAACGCATAACGCATAACGCATAACGCATAACGCATAACGCATAACGCATAACGCATAACGCATAACGCATAACGCATAACGCATAACGCATAACGCATAACGCATAACGCATAACGCATAACGCATAACGCATAACGCATAACGCATAACGCATAACGCATAACGCATAACGCATAACGCATAACGCATAACGCATAACGCATAACGCATAACGCATAACGCATAACGCATAACGCATAACGCATAACGCATATCGCATAACGCATAACGAATAACGCATAACGCATAACGCATAACGCATAACCCGTAACGCATAACGCATAACGAATAACGCATAACGCATAACGCATAACGCATAACGCATAACGCATAACGCATAACGCATAACGCATAACGCATAACGCATAACCCGTAACGCATAACGCATAACGAATAACGCATAACGCATAACGCATAACGCATAACGCATAACGCATAACGCATAACGCAAAACGCATAACGCATAACGCATAACGCATAACGCATAACGCATAACGCATAACCCATAACGCATTACGCATAAGGCATAACGCATAACGAATAACGCATAACGCATAACGCATAACGCATAACGCATAACGCATAACGCATAACGCATAACGCATAACGCATAACGCATAACGCATAACGCATAACGCATAACGCATAACGCATAACGCATAACGCATAACGCATAACGCATAACGCATAACGCATAACGCATAACGCATAACGCATAACGCATAACGCATAACGCATAACGCATAACGCATAACGCATAACGCATAACGCACCACGCATAACGCATAACGCATAACGCATAACGCATAACGCATAACGCATAACGCATAACCCATAACGCATAACGCATTTCGCATAACGCATAACGCATGACGCATAACGCATAAAGCATAGCCCATAACCCATAACATATAGCGCATATCGCATAACGCATAATGCAAAAGTCATAATGCAAAAGTCATGACGCAAAACGCATAACGCATAACGCATAAGGCATAACGCATAACGCATAACTCATAAAACATTACGCATAACGCATAACGCATAACGCATAACGCATAACGCATAACGCATAACGCATAACGCATAACGCATAACGCATAACGCATAACGCATAACGCATAACGCATAACGCATAACGCATAACGCATAACGCATAACGCATAACGCATAACGCATAACGCATAACGCATAACGCATAACGCATAACGCATAACGCATAACGCATAACGCATAACGCATAACGCATGACGCATAACGCATAAAGCATAGCCCATAACCCATAACATATAGCGCATATCGCATAACGCATAATGCAAAAGACATAATGCAAAAGTCATGACGCAAAACGCATAACGCATAACGCATATCGCATAACGCATAACGCATAACGCATAACGCATAACGCATAACGCATAACGCATAACGCATAACGCATAACGCATAACGCATATCGCATAACGCATAACGCATAACGCATATCGCATAACGCATAACGCATAACGCATAACGAATAACGCATATCGCACAACGCATAACGCATAACGCATAACGCATAACGCATAACGCATAACGCATAACGCATAACGCATAACGCACAACGCATAACGCATAACGCACAACGCATAACGCACAACGCACAACGCACAACGCATAACGCACAACGCACAACGCATAACGCATAACG
This sequence comes from Lasioglossum baleicum, assembly GCF_051020765.1. NCBI lineage: Eukaryota > Metazoa > Arthropoda > Insecta > Hymenoptera > Halictidae > Lasioglossum > Lasioglossum baleicum. The sequence goes on along the minus strand of NW_027469463.1, from coordinate 58,783 downwards.
CATACCGCATAACGCATAACGCATAACGCATAACGCATAACGCATAACGCATATCGCATAACGCATAACGCATAACGCATATCGCATAACGCATAACGCATAACGCATAACGAATAACGCATATCGCACAACGCATAACGCATAACGCATAACGCATAACGCATAACGCATAACGCATAACGCATAACGCATAACGCATAACGCATAACGCATAACGCATAACGCATAACGCATAACGCATAACGCATAACGCATAACGCATAACGCATAACGCATAACGCATGACGCATAACGCATAAAGCATAGCCCATAACCCATAACATATAGCGCATATCGCATAACGCATAATGCAAAAGACATAATGCAAAAGTCATGACGCAAAACGCATAACGCATAACGCATATCGCATAACGCATAACGCATAACGCATAACGCATAACGCATAACGCATAACGCATAACGCATAACGCATAACGCATAACGCATAACGCATATCGCATAACGCATAACGCATAACGCATATCGCATAACGCATAACGCATAACGCATAACGCATAACGCATAACGCACAACGCACAACGCACAACGCACAACGCACAACGCACAACGCACAACGCATAACGCATAACGCATAACGCATAACGCATAACGCATAACGCATAACGCATAACGCATAACGCATAAAGCATAACGCACAACGCACAACGCACAACGCAGAACGCATAACGCAGAACGCATAACGCATAACGCATAACGCATAACGCATAACGCATAACGCATAACGCATAACGCATAACGCATAACGCATAACGCATCGCGCATAACGCATAACGCATAACGCATAACGCATAACGCATATCGCATAACGCATAACGCATAACGCATAACGAATAACGCATATCGCATAACGCATAACGCATAACGCATAACGCATAACGCATAACGCATAACGCATAACGCATAACGCATAACGCATAACGCATAACGCATAACGCATAACGCATAACGCATAACGCATAACGCATAACGCATAACGCATAACGCATAACGCATAACGCATAACGCATAACGCATAACGCATAACGCATAACGCATAACGCATAACGCATAACGCATAACGCATAACGCATAACGCATAACGCATAACGCATAACGCACAACGCATAACGCATAACGCACAACGCATAAAGCATAACGCACAACGCACAACGCACAACGCACAACGCACAACGCATAACGCATAACGCATAACGCATAACGCATAACGCATAAGGCATAACGCATAACGCATAACGCATAACGCATAACGCATAACGCATAACGCATAACGCATAACGCATAACCCATAACGCATTACGCATAAGGCATAACGCATAACGAATAACGCATAACGCATAACGCATAACGCATAACGCATAACGCATAACGCATAACGCATAACGCATAACGCATAACGCATAACGCATAACGCATAACGCATAACGCATAACGCATAACGCATAACGCATAACGCATAACGCATAACGCATAACGCATAACGCATAACGCATAACGCATAACGCATAACGCATCACGCATAACGCATAACGCATAACGCATAACGCATAACGCATAACGCATAACGCATAACCCATAACGCATAACGCATAACGCATTTCGCATAACGCATAACGCATGACGCATAACGCATAAAGCATAGCCCATAACCCATAACATATAGCGCATATCGCATAACGCATAATGCAAAAGTCATAATGCAAAAGTCATGACGCAAAACGCATAACGCATAACGCATAAGGCATAACGCATAACGCATAACTCATAAAACATTACGCATAACGCATAACGCATAACGCATAACGCATAACGCATAACGCATAACGCATAACGCATAACGCATAACGCATAACGCATAACGCATAACGCATAACGCATAACGCATAACGCATAACGCATAACGCATAACGCATAACGCATAACGCATAACGCATAACGCATAACGCATGACGCATAACGCATAAAGCATAGCCCATAACCCATAACATATAGCGCATATCGCATAACGCAGAATGCAAAAGTCATAATGCAAATGTCATGACGCAAAACGCATAACGCATAACGCATATCGCATAACGCATAACGCATAACGCACAACGCATAACGCATAACGCACAACGCACAACGCATAACGCATAACGCATAACGCATAACGCATAACGCATAACGCATAACGCATAACGCATAACGCATAACGCATAACGCATAACGCATAACGCATAACGCATAACGCATAACGCATAACGCATAACGCATAACGCATAACGCATAACGCATAACGCATAACGCATAACGCATAACGCATAACGCATAACGCATAACGTATAACGCATAACGCATAATGCAAAAGTCATAATGCAAAAGTCATAACGCAAAACGCATAACGCATAACGCATAACGCATAACGCATAACGCATAACGCATAACGCATAACGCATAACGCATAACGCATAACGCATAACGCATAACGCATAACGCATAACGCATAACGCATAACGCATAACGCATAACGCATAACGCATAACGCATAACGCATAACGCATAACGCATAACGCATAACGCATAACGCATAACGCATAACGCATAACGCATAACGCATAACGCATAACGCATAACGCATAACGCATAACGCATAACGCATAACGCATAACGCATAACGCATAACGCATAACGCATAACGCATAACGCATAACGCATAACGCATAACGCATATCGCATAACGCATAACGAATAACGCATAACGCATAACGCATAACGCATAACCCGTAACGCATAACGCATAACGAATAACGCATAACGCATAACGCATAACGCATAACGCATAACGCATAACGCATAACGCATAACGCATAACGCATAACGCATAACGCATAACCCGTAACGCATAACGCATAACGAATAACGCATAACGCATAACGCATAACGCATAACGCATAACGCATAACGCATAACGCAAAACGCATAACGCATAACGCATAACGCATAACGCATAACGCATAACGCATAACCCATAACGCATTACGCATAAGGCATAACGCATAACGAATAACGCATAACGCATAACGCATAACGCATAACGCATAACGCATAACGCATAACGCATAACGCATAACGCATAACGCATAACGCATAACGCATAACGCATAACGCATAACGCATAACGCATAACGCATAACGCATAACGCATAACGCATAACGCATAACGCATAACGCATAACGCATAACGCATAACGCATAACGCATAACGCATAACGCATAACGCATAACGCACCACGCATAACGCATAACGCATAACGCATAACGCATAACGCATAACGCATAACGCATAACCCATAACGCATAACGCATAACGCATTTCGCATAACGCATAACGCATGACGCATAACGCATAAAGCATAGCCCATAACCCATAACATATAGCGCATATCGCATAACGCATAATGCAAAAGTCATAATGCAAAAGTCATGACGCAAAACGCATAACGCATAACGCATAAGGCATAACGCATAACGCATAACTCATAAAACATTACGCATAACGCATAACGCATAACGCATAACGCATAACGCATAACGCATAACGCATAACGCATAACGCATAACGCATAACGCATAACGCATAACGCATAACGCATAACGCATAACGCATAACGCATAACGCATAACGCATAACGCATAACGCATAACGCATAACGCATAACGCATAGCCCATAACCCATAACATATAGCGCATATCGCATAACGCATAATGCAAAAGACATAATGCAAAAGTCATGACGCAAAACGCATAACGCATAACGCATATCGCATAACGCATAACGCATAACGCATAACGCATAACGCATAACGCATAACGCATAACGCATAACGCATAACGCATGACGCATAACGCATAAAGCATAGCCCATAACCCATAACATATAGCGCATATCGCATAACGCATAATGCAAAAGTCATAATGCAAAAGTCATGACGCAAAACGCATAACGCATAACGCATAAGGCATAACGCATAACGCATAACTCATAAAACATTACGCATAACGCATAACGCATAACGCATAACGCATAACGCATAACGCATAACGCATAACGCATAACGCATAACGCATAACGCATAACGCATAACGCATAACGCATAACGCATAACGCATAACGCATAACGCATAACGCATAACGCATAACGCATAACGCATAACGCATGACGCATAACGCATAAAGCATAGCCCATAACCCATAACATATAGCGCATATCGCATAACGCATAATGCAAAAGACATAATGCAAAAGTCATGACGCAAAACGCATAACGCATAACGCATATCGCATAACGCATAACGCATAACGCATAACGCATAACGCATAACGCATAACGCATAACGCATAACGCATAACGCATAACGCATATCGCATAACGCATAACGCATAACGCATATCGCATAACGCATAACGCATAACGCATAACGAATAACGCATATCGCACAACGCATAACGCATAACGCATAACGCATAACGCATAACGCATAACGCATAACGCATAACGCATAACGCACAACGCATAACGCATAACGCACAACGCATAACGCACAACGCACAACGCACAACGCATAACGCACAACGCACAACGCATAACGCATAACGCATACCGCATAACGCATAACGCATAACGCATAACGCATAACGCATAACGCATAACGCATATCGCATAACGCATAACGCATAACGCATATCGCATAACGCATAACGCATAACGCATAACGAATAACGCATATCGCACAACGCATAACGCATAACGCATAACGCATAACGCATAACGCATAACGCATAACGCATAACGCATAACGCATAACGCATAACGCATAACGCATAACGCATAACGCATAACGCATAACGCATAACGCATAACGCATAACGCATAACGCATAACGCATAACGCATGACGCATAACGCATAAAGCATAGCCCATAACCCATAACATATAGCGCATATCGCATAACGCATAATGCAAAAGACATAATGCAAAAGTCATGACGCAAAACGCATAACGCATAACGCATATCGCATAACGCATAACGCATAACGCATAACGCATAACGCATAACGCATAACGCATAACGCATAACGCATAACGCATAACGCATATCGCATAACGCATAACGCATAACGCATATCGCATAACGCATAACGCATAACGCATAACGCATAACGCATAACGCACAACGCACAACGCACAACGCACAACGCACAACGCACAACGCACAACGCATAACGCATAACGCATAACGCATAACGCATAACGCATAACGCATAACGCATAACGCATAACGCATAAAGCATAACGCACAACGCACAACGCACAACGCAGAACGCATAACGCAGAACGCATAACGCATAACGCATAACGCATAACGCATAACGCATAACGCATAACGCATAACGCATAACGCATAACGCATAACGCATCGCGCATAACGCATAACGCATAACGCATAACGCATAACGCATATCGCATAACGCATAACGCATAACGCATAACGAATAACGCATATCGCATAACGCATAACGCATAACGCATAACGCATAACGCATAACGCATAACGCATAACGCATAACGCATAACGCATAACGCATAACGCATAACGCATAACGCATAACGCATAACGCATAACGCATAACGCATAACGCATAACGCATAACGCATAACGCATAACGCATAACGCATAACGCATAACGCATAACGCATAACGCATAACGCATAACGCATAACGCATAACGCATAACGCATAACGCATAACGCACAACGCATAACGCATAACGCACAACGCATAAAGCATAACGCACAACGCACAACGCACAACGCACAACGCACAACGCATAACGCATAACGCATAACGCATAACGCATAACGCATAAGGCATAACGCATAACGCATAACGCATAACGCATAACGCATAACGCATAACGCATAACGCATAACGCATAACCCATAACGCATTACGCATAAGGCATAACGCATAACGAATAACGCATAACGCATAACGCATAACGCATAACGCATAACGCATAACGCATAACGCATAACGCATAACGCATAACGCATAACGCATAACGCATAACGCATAACGCATAACGCATAACGCATAACGCATAACGCATAACGCATAACGCATAACGCATAACGCATAACGCATAACGCATAACGCATAACGCATAACGCATAACGCATCACGCATAACGCATAACGCATAACGCATAACGCATAACGCATAACGCATAACGCATAACGCATAACCCATAACGCATAACGCATAACGCATTTCGCATAACGCATAACGCATGACGCATAACGCATAAAGCATAGCCCATAACCCATAACATATAGCGCATATCGCATAACGCATAATGCAAAAGTCATAATGCAAAAGTCATGACGCAAAACGCATAACGCATAACGCATAAGGCATAACGCATAACGCATAACTCATAAAACATTACGCATAACGCATAACGCATAACGCATAACGCATAACGCATAACGCATAACGCATAACGCATAACGCATAACGCATAACGCATAACGCATAACGCATAACGCATAACGCATAACGCATAACGCATAACGCATAACGCATAACGCATAACGCATAACGCATAACGCATAACGCATAACGCATAACGCATAACGCATAACGCATAACGCATAACGCATAACGCATGACGCATAACGCATAAAGCATAGCCCATAACCCATAACATATAGCGCATATCGCATAACGCAGAATGCAAAAGTCATAATGCAAATGTCATGACGCAAAACGCATAACGCATAACGCATATCGCATAACGCATAACGCATAACGCATAACGCATAACGCATAACGCATAACGCATAACGCATAACGCATAACGCATAACGCATAACGCATAACTCATAACGCATACCGCATAACGCATAACGCATAACGCATAACGCATAACGCATAACGCATATCGCATAACGCATAACGCATAACGCATATCGCATAACGCATAACGCATAACGCATAACGAATAACGCATATCGCACAACGCATAACGCATAACGCATAACGCATAACGCATAACGCATAACGCATAACGCATAACGCATAACGCATAACGCATAACGCATAACGCATAAGGCATAACGCATAACGCATAACGCATAACGCATAACGCATAACGCATAACGCATAACGCATAACGCATAACGCATAACGCATAACGCATAACGCATAACGCATAACGCATAACGCATAACGCACAACGCATAACGCATAACGCACAACGCATAACGCACAACGCACAACGCACAACGCATAACGCACAACGCACAACGCACAACGCATAACGCATAACGCATAACGCATAACGCATAACGCATAACGCATAACGCATAACGCATAACGCATAACGCATAACGCATAACGCATAACGCATAACGCATAACGCATAACGCATAACGCATAACGCATAACGCATAACGCATAACGCATAACGCATAACGCATAACGCATAACGCATAACGCATAACGCACAACGCACAACGCGCAACGCACAACGCACAACGCACAACGCACAACGCATAACGCATAACGCATAACGCATAACGCATAAAGCATAACGCATAACGCATAACGCATAACGCATAACGCATAAAGCATAACGCACAACGCACAACGCACAACGCAGAACGCATAACGCAGAACGCATAACGCATAACGCATAACGCATAACGCATAACGCATAACGCATAACGCATAACGCATAACGCATCGCGCATAACGCATAACGCATAACGCATAACGCATAACGCATATCGCATAACGCATAACGCATAACGCATAACGAATAACGCATATCGCATAACGCATAACGCATAACGCATAACGCATAACGCATAACGCATAACGCATAACGCATAACGCATAACGCATAACGCATAACGCATAACGCATAACGCATAACGCATAACGCATAACGCATAACGCATAACGCATCACGCATAACGCATAACGCATAACGCATAACGCATAACGCATAACGCATAACGCATAACGCATAACGCATAACGCATAACGCATAACGCATAACGCATAACGCATAACGCATAACGCATAACGCATAACGCATAACGCATAACGTATAACGCATAACGCATAACGCATAACGCATAACGCATAACGCATAACGCATAACGCTTAATGCAAAAGTCATAATGCAAAAGTCATGACGCAAAACGCATAACGCATAACGCATAACGCATAACGCATAACGCATAACGCATAACGCATAACGCATAACGCATAACGCATAACGCATAACGCATAACGCATAACGCATAACGCATAACGCATAACGCATAACGCATAACGCATAACGCATAACGCATAACGCATAACGCATAACGCATAACGCATAACGCATAACGCATAACGCATAACGCATAACGCATAACGCATAACGCATAACGCATAACGCATAACGCATAACGCATAACGCATAACGCATAACGCATAACGAATAACGCATAACGCATAACGCATAACGCATAACGCATAACGCATAACCCGTAACGCATAACGCATAACGAATAACGCATAACGCATAACGCATAACGCATAACGCATAACGCATAACGCATAACGCATAACGCATAACGCATAACGCATAACGCATAACGCATAACGCATAACGCATAACGCATAACGCATAACGCATAACGCATAACCCGTAACGCATAACGCATAACGAATAACGCATAACGCATAACGCATAACGCATAACGCATAACGCATAACGCATAACGCATAACGCATAACGCATAACGCATAACGCATAACGCATAACGCATAACGCATAACGCATAACGCATAACGCATAACGAATAACGCATAACGCATAACGCATAACGCATAACGCATAACGCATAACGCATAACGCATAACGCATAACGCATAACGCATAACGCATAACGCATAACGCATAACGCATAACGCATAACGCATAACGCATAACGCATAACGCATAACGCATAACGAATAACGCATAACGCATAACGCATAACGCATAACGCATAACCCGTAACGCATAACGCATAACGAATAACGCATAACGCATAACGCATAACGCATAACGCATAACGCATAACGCATAACGCATAACGCATAACGCATAACGCATAACGCATAACGCATAACGCATAACGCATAACGCATAACGCATAACGCATAACGCATAACGCATAACGCATAACGCATAACCCGTAACGCATAACGCATAACGAATAACGCATAACGCATAACGCATAACGCATAACGCATAACGCATAACGCATAACGCATAACGCATAACGCATAACGCATAACGCATAACGCATAACGCATAACGCATAACGCATAACGCATAACGCATAACGCATAACGCATAACGCATAACGCATAACGCATAACGCATAACGCATAACGCATAACGAATAACGCATAACGCATAACGCATAACGCATAACGCATAACGCATAACGCATAACGCATAACGCATAACGCATAACGCATAACGCATAACGCATAACGCATAACGCATGACGCATGACGCATAATGCAAAAGTCATAATGCAAAAGTCATAACGCAAAACGCATAACGCATAACGCATAACGCATAACGCATAACGCATAACGCATAACGCATAACGCATAACGCATAACGCATAACGCATAACGCATAACGCATAACGCAAAACGCATAACGCATAACGCATAACGCATAACGCATAACGCATAACGCATAACGCATAACCCATAACGCATTACGCATAAGGCATAACGCATAACGAATAACGCATATCGCATAACGCATAACGCATAACGCATAACGCATAACGCATAACGCATAACGCATAACGCATAACGCATAACGCATAACGCATAACGCATAACGCATAACGCATAACGCATAACGCATAACGCATAACGCATAACGCATAACGCATAACGCATAACGCATAACGCATAACGCATAACGCATAACGCATAACGCATAACGCATAACGCATAACGCATAACGCATAACGCATAACGCATAACGCATAACGCATAACGCATAACGCATATCGCATAACGCATAACGCATAACGCATAACGCATAACGCATAACGCATAACGCATAACGCATGACGCATAACGCATAAAGCATAGCCCATAACCCATAACATATAGCGCATATCGCATAACGCATAATGCAAAAGTCATAATGCAAAAGTCATGACGCAAAACGCATAACGCATAACGCATATCGCATAACGCATAACGCATAACGCATAACGCATAACGCATAACGCATAACGCATAACGCATAACGCATAACTCATAACGCATACCGCATAACGCATAACGCATAACGCATAACGCATAACGCATAACGCATAACGCATAACGCATATCGCATAACTCATAACGCATAACGCATAACGCATAACGCATAACGCATAACGCATAACGTATAACGCATAACGCATAATGCAAAAGTCATAATGCAAAAGTCATAACGCAAAACGCATAACGCATAACGCATAACGCATAACGCATAACGCATAACGCATAACGCATAACGCATAACGCATAACGCATAACGCATAACGCATAACGCATAACGCATAACGCATAACGCATAACGCATAACGCATAACGCATAACGCATAACGCATAACGCATAACGCATAACGCATAACGCATAACGCATAACGCATAACGCATAACGCATAACGCATAACGCATAACGCATAACGCATAACGCATAACGCATAACGCATAACGCATAACGCATAACGCATAACGCATAACGCATAACGCATAACGCATAACGCATAACGCATAACGCATAACGCATAACGCATAACGCATAACGCATAACGCATAACGCATAACGCATAACGCATAACGCATAACGCATAACGCATAACGCATAACGCATAACGCATAACGCATAACGCATAACGCATAACGCATAACGCATAACGCATAACGCATAACGCATAACGCATAACGCATAACGCATAACGCATAACGCATAACGCATAACGCATAACGCATAACGCATAACGCATAACGCATAACGCATAACGCATAACGCATAACGCATAACGCATAACGCATAACGCATAACGCATAGCGCATAACGCATAACGCATAACGCATAACGCATAACGCATAACGCATAACGCATAACGCATAACGCATAACGCATAACGCATAACGCATAACGCATAACGCATAACGCATAACGCATAACGCATAACGCATAACGCATAACGCATAACGCATAACGCATAACGCATAACGCATAACGCATAACTCATAACGCATAACGCATAACGCATAACGCATAACGCATAACGCATAACGCATAACGCATAACGCATAACGCATAACGCATAACGCATAACGCATAACGCATAACGCATAACGCATAACGCATAACGCATAACGCATAACGCATAACGCATAACGCATAACGCATAACGCATAACGCATAACGCATAACGCATAACGCATAACGCATAACGCATAACGCATAACGCATAACGCATAACGCATAACGCATAACGCATAACGCATAACGCATAACGCATAACGCATAACGCATAACGCATAACGCATAACGCATAACGCATAACGCATAACGCATAACGCATAACGCATAACGCATAACGCATAACGCATAACGCATAACGCATAACGCATAACGCATAACGCATAACGCATAACGCATAACGCATAACGCATAACGCATAACGTATAACGCATAACGCATAACGCATAACGCATAACGCATAACGCATAACGCATAACGCTTAATGCAAAAGTCATAATGCAAAAGTCATGACGCAAAACGCATAACGCATAACGCATAACGCATAACGCATAACGCATAACGCATAACGCATAACGCATAACGCATAACGCATAACGCATAACGCATAACGCATAACGCATAACGCATAACGCATAACGCATAACGCATAACGCATAACGCATAACGCATAACGCATAACGCATAACGCATAACGCATAACGCATAACGCATAACGCATAACGCATAACGCATAACGCATAACGCATAACGCATAACGCATAACGCATAACGCATAACGAATAACGCATAACGCATAACGCATAACGCATAACGCATAACCCGTAACGCATAACGCATAACGAATAACGCATAACGCATAACGCATAACGCATAACGCATAACGCATAACGCATAACGCATAACGCATAACGCATAACGCATAACGCATAACGCATAACGCATAACGCATAACGCATAACGCATAACGCATAACGCATAACCCGTAACGCATAACGCATAACGAATAACGCATAACGCATAACGCATAACGCATAACGCATAACGCATAACGCATAACGCATAACGCATAACGCATAACGCATAACGCATAACGCATAACGCATAACGCATAACGCATAACGCATAACGCATAACGAATAACGCATAACGCATAACGCATAACGCATAACGCATAACGCATAACGCATAACGCATAACGCATAACGCATAACGCATAACGCATAACGCATAACGCATAACGCATAACGCATAACGCATAACGCATAACGCATAACGCATAACGCATAACGCATAACGCATAACGAATAACGCATAACGCATAACGCATAACGCATAACGCATAACCCGTAACGCATAACGCATAACGAATAACGCATAACGCATAACGCATAACGCATAACGCATAACGCATAACGCATAACGCATAACGCATAACGCATAACGCATAACGCATAACGCATAACGCATAACGCATAACGCATAACGCATAACGCATAACCCGTAACGCATAACGCATAACGAATAACGCATAACGCATAACGCATAACGCATAACGCATAACGCATAACGCATAACGCATAACGCATAACGCATAACGCATAACGCATAACGCATAACGCATAACGCATAACGCATAACGCATAACGCATAACGCATAACGCATAACGCATAACGCATAACGCATAACGCATAACGCATAACGAATAACGCATAACGCATAACGCATAACGCATAACGCATAACGCATAACGCATAACGCATAACGCATAACGCATAACGCATAACGCATAACGCATGACGCATGACGCATAATGCAAAAGTCATAATGCAAAAGTCATAACGCAAAACGCATAACGCATAACGCATAACGCATAACGCATAACGCATAACGCATAACGCATAACGCATAACGCATAACGCATAACGCATAACGCAAAACGCATAACGCATAACGCATAACGCATAACGCATAACGCATAACGCATAACGCATAACCCATAACGCATTACGCATAAGGCATAACGCATAACGAATAACGCATAACGCATAACGCATAACGCATAACGCATAACGCATAACGCATAACGCATAACGCATAACGCATAACGCATAACGCATAACGCATAACGCATAACGCATAACGCATAACGCATAACGCATAACGCATAACGCATAACGCATAACGCATAACGCATAACGCATAACGCATAACGCATAACGCATAACGCATAACGCATAACGCATAACGCATAACGCATAACGCATAACGCATAACGCATAACCCGTAACGCATAACGCATAACGAATAACGCATAACGCATAACGCATAACGCATAACGCATAACGCATAACGCATAACGCATAACGCATAACGCATAACGCATAACGCATAACGCATAACGCATAACGCATAACGCATAACGCATAACGCATAACGCATAACGCATAACGCATAACGCATAACGCATAACGCATAACGAATAACGCATAACGCATAACGCATAACGCATAACGCATAACGCATAACGCATAACGCATAACGCATAACGCATAACGCATAACGCATAACGCATAACGCATGACGCATGACGCATAATGCAAAAGTCATAATGCAAAAGTCATAACGCAAAACGCATAACGCATAACGCATAACGCATAACGCATAACGCATAACGCATAACGCATAACGCATAACGCATAACGCATAACGCATAACGCATAACGCATAACGCAAAACGCATAACGCATAACGCATAACGCATAACGCATAACGCATAACGCATAACGCATAACCCATAACGCATTACGCATAAGGCATAACGCATAACGAATAACGCATAACGCATAACGCATAACGCATAACGCATAACGCATAACGCATAACGCATAACGCATAACGCATAACGCATAACGCATAACGCATAACGCATAACGCATAACGCATAACGCATAACGCATAACGCATAACGCATAACGCATAACGCATAACGCATAACGCATAACGCATAACGCATAACGCATAACGCATAACGCATAACGCATAACGCATATCGCATAACGCATAACGCATAACGCATAACGCATAACGCATAACGCATAACGCATAACGCATGACGCATAACGCATAAAGCATAGCCCATAACCCATAACATATAGCGCATATCGCATAACGCATAATGCAAAAGTCATAATGCAAAAGTCATGACGCAAAACGCATAACGCATAACGCATATCGCATAACGCATAACGCATAACGCATAACGCATAACGCATAACGCATAACGCATAACGCATAACGCATAACTCATAACGCATACCGCATAACGCATAACGCATAACGCATAACGCATAACGCATAACGCATAACGCATAACGCATATCGCATAACTCATAACGCATAACGCATAACGCATAACGCATAACGCATAACGCATAACGTATAACGCATAACGCATAATGCAAAAGTCATAATGCAAAAGTCATAACGCAAAACGCATAACGCATAACGCATAACGCATAACGCATAACGCATAACGCATAACGCATAACGCATAACGCATAACGCATAACGCATAACGCATAACGCATAACGCATAACGCATAACGCATAACGCATAACGCATAACGCATAACGCATAACGCATAACGCATAACGCATAACGCATAACGCATAACGCATAACGCATAACGCATAACGCATAACGCATAACGCATAACGCATAACGCATAACGCATAACGCATAACGCATAACGCATAACGCATAACGCATAACGCATAACGCATATCGCATAACGCATAACGCATAACGCATAACGCATAACGCATAACGCATAACGCATAACGCATGACGCATAACGCATAAAGCATAGCCCATAACCCATAACATATAGCGCATATCGCATAACGCATAATGCAAAAGTCATAATGCAAAAGTCATGACGCAAAACGCATAACGCATAACGCATATCGCATAACGCATAACGCATAACGCATAACGCATAACGCATAACGCATAACGCATAACGCATAACGCATAACTCATAACGCATACCGCATAACGCATAACGCATAACGCATAACGCATAACGCATAACGCATAACGCATAACGCATATCGCATAACTCATAACGCATAACGCATAACGCATAACGCATAACGCATAACGCATAACGTATAACGCATAACGCATAATGCAAAAGTCATAATGCAAAAGTCATAACGCAAAACGCATAACGCATAACGCATAACGCATAACGCATAACGCATAACGCATAACGCATAACGCATAACGCATAACGCATAACGCATAACGCATAACGCATAACGCATAACGCATAACGCATAACGCATAACGCATAACGCATAACGCATAACGCATAACGCATAACGCATAACGCATAACGCATAACGCATAACGCATAACGCATAACGCATAACGCATAACGCATAACGCATAACGCATAACGCATAACGCATAACGCATAACGCATAACGCATAACGCATAACGCATAACGCATAACGCATAACGCATAACGCATAACGCATAACGCATAACGCATAACGCATAACGCATAACGCATAACGCATAACGCATAACGCATAACGCATAACGCATAACGCATAACGCATAACGCATAACGCATAACGCATAACGCATAACGCATAACGCATAACGCATAACGCATAACGCATAACGCATAACGCATAACGCATAACGCATAACGCATAACGCATAACGCATAACGCATAACGCATAACGCATAACGCATAACGCATAACGCATAACGCATAACGCATAACGCATAACGCATAACGCATAGCGCATAACGCATAACGCATAACGCATAACGCATAACGCATAACGCATAACGCATAACGCATAACGCATAACGCATAACGCATAACGCATAACGCATAACGCATAACGCATAACGCATAACGCATAACGCATAACGCATAACGCATAACGCATAACGCATAACGCATAACGCATAACGCATAACGCATAACTCATAACGCATAACGCATAACGCATAACGCATAACGCATAACGCATAACGCATAACGCATAACGCATAACGCATAACGCATAACGCATAACGCATAACGCATAACGCATAACGCATAACGCATAACGCATAACGCATAACGCATAACGCATAACGCATAACGCATAACGCATAACGCATAACGCATAACGCATAACGCATAACGCATAACGCATAACGCATAACGCATAACGCATAACGCATAACGCATAACGCATAACGCATAACGCATAACGCATAACGCATAACGCATAACGCATAACGCATAACGCATAACGCATAACGCATAACGCATAACGCATAACGCATAACGCATAACGCATAACGCATAACGCATAACGCATAACGCATAACGTATAACGCATAACGCATAACGCATAACGCATAACGCATAACGCATAACGCATAACGCTTAATGCAAAAGTCATAATGCAAAAGTCATGACGCAAAACGCATAACGCATAACGCATAACGCATAACGCATAACGCATAACGCATAACGCATAACGCATAACGCATAACGCATAACGCATAACGCATAACGCATAACGCATAACGCATAACGCATAACGCATAACGCATAACGCATAACGCATAACGCATAACGCATAACGCATAACGCATAACGCATAACGCATAACGCATAACGCATAACGCATAACGCATAACGCATAACGCATAACGCATAACGCATAACGCATAACGCATAACGCATAACGCATAACGCATAACGCATAACGAATAACGCATAACGCATAACGCATAACGCATAACGCATAACCCGTAACGCATAACGCATAACGAATAACGCATAACGCATAACGCATAACGCATAACGCATAACGCATAACGCATAACGCATAACGCATAACGCATAACGCATAACGCATAACGCATAACGCATAACGCATAACGCATAACGCATAACGCATAACGCATAACGCATAACGCATAACCCGTAACGCATAACGCATAACGAATAACGCATAACGCATAACGCATAACGCATAACGCATAACGCATAACGCATAACGCATAACGCATAACGCATAACGCATAACGCATAACGCATAACGCATAACGCATAACGCATAACGCATAACGCATAACGAATAACGCATAACGCATAACGCATAACGCATAACGCATAACGCATAACGCATAACGCATAACGCATAACGCATAACGCATAACGCATAACGCATAACGCATAACGCATAACGCATAACGCATAACGCATAACGCATAACGCATAACGCATAACGCATAACGCATAACGCATAACGAATAACGCATAACGCATAACGCATAACGCATAACGCATAACCCGTAACGCATAACGCATAACGAATAACGCATAACGCATAACGCATAACGCATAACGCATAACGCATAACGCATAACGCATAACGCATAACGCATAACGCATAACGCATAACGCATAACGCATAACGCATAACGCATAACGCATAACGCATAACCCGTAACGCATAACGCATAACGAATAACGCATAACGCATAACGCATAACGCATAACGCATAACGCATAACGCATAACGCATAACGCATAACGCATAACGCATAACGCATAACGCATAACGCATAACGCATAACGCATAACGCATAACGCATAACGCATAACGCATAACGCATAACGCATAACGCATAACGCATAACGCATAACGCATAACGAATAACGCATAACGCATAACGCATAACGCATAACGCATAACGCATAACGCATAACGCATAACGCATAACGCATAACGCATAACGCATAACGCATGACGCATGACGCATAATGCAAAAGTCATAATGCAAAAGTCATAACGCAAAACGCATAACGCATAACGCATAACGCATAACGCATAACGCATAACGCATAACGCATAACGCATAACGCATAACGCATAACGCATAACGCAAAACGCATAACGCATAACGCATAACGCATAACGCATAACGCATAACGCATAACGCATAACCCATAACGCATTACGCATAAGGCATAACGCATAACGAATAACGCATAACGCATAACGCATAACGCATAACGCATAACGCATAACGCATAACGCATAACGCATAACGCATAACGCATAACGCATAACGCATAACGCATAACGCATAACGCATAACGCATAACGCATAACGCATAACGCATAACGCATAACGCATAACGCATAACGCATAACGCATAACGCATAACGCATAACGCATAACGCATAACGCATAACGCATAACGCATAACGCATAACGCATAACGCATAACGCATAACGCATAACGCATAACCCGTAACGCATAACGCATAACGAATAACGCATAACGCATAACGCATAACGCATAACGCATAACGCATAACGCATAACGCATAACGCATAACGCATAACGCATAACGCATAACGCATAACGCATAACGCATAACGCATAACGCATAACGCATAACGCATAACGCATAACGCATAACGCATAACGCATAACGCATAACGCATAACGAATAACGCATAACGCATAACGCATAACGCATAACGCATAACGCATAACGCATAACGCATAACGCATAACGCATAACGCATAACGCATAACGCATAACGCATGACGCATGACGCATAATGCAAAAGTCATAATGCAAAAGTCATAACGCAAAACGCATAACGCATAACGCATAACGCATAACGCATAACGCATAACGCATAACGCATAACGCATAACGCATAACGCATAACGCATAACGCATAACGCAAAACGCATAACGCATAACGCATAACGCATAACGCATAACGCATAACGCATAACGCATAACCCATAACGCATTACGCATAAGGCATAACGCATAACGAATAACGCATAACGCATAACGCATAACGCATAACGCATAACGCATAACGCATAACGCATAACGCATAACGCATAACGCATAACGCATAACGCATAACGCATAACGCATAACGCATAACGCATAACGCATAACGCATAACGCATAACGCATAACGCATAACGCATAACGCATAACGCATAACGCATAACGCATAACGCATAACGCATAACGCATAACGCATAACGCATAACGCATAACGCATAACGCATAACGCATAACGCATAACGCATAACGCATATCGCATAACGCATAACGCATAACGCATAACGCATAACGCATAACGCATAACGCATAACGCATGACGCATAACGCATAAAGCATAGCCCATAACCCATAACATATAGCGCATATCGCATAACGCATAATGCAAAAGTCATAATGCAAAAGTCATGACGCAAAACGCATAACGCATAACGCATATCGCATAACGCATAACGCATAACGCATAACGCATAACGCATAACGCATAACGCATAACGCATAACGCATAACTCATAACGCATACCGCATAACGCATAACGCATAACGCATAACGCATAACGCATAACGCATAACGCATAACGCATATCGCATAACTCATAACGCATAACGCATAACGCATAACGCATAACGCATAACGCATAACGTATAACGCATAACGCATAATGCAAAAGTCATAATGCAAAAGTCATAACGCAAAACGCATAACGCATAACGCATAACGCATAACGCATAACGCATAACGCATAACGCATAACGCATAACGCATAACGCATAACGCATAACGCATAACGCATAACGCATAACGCATAACGCATAACGCATAACGCATAACGCATAACGCATAACGCATAACGCATAACGCATAACGCATAACGCATAACGCATAACGCATAACGCATAACGCATAACGCATAACGCATAACGCATAACGCATAACGCATAACGCATAACGCATAACGCATAACGCATAACGCATAACGCATAACGCATAACGCATAACGCATAACGCATAACGCATAACGCATAACGCATAACGCATAACGCATAACGCATAACGCATAACGCATAACGCATAACGCATAACGCATAACGCATAACGCATAACGCATAACGCATAACGCATAACGCATAACGCATAACGCATAACGCATAACGCATAACGCATAACGCATAACGCATAACGCATAACGCATAACGCATAACGCATAACGCATAACGCATAACGCATAACGCATAACGCATAACGCATAACGCATAACGCATAACGCATAACGCATAACGCATAACGCATAACGCATAACGCATAACGCATAACGCATAACGCATAACGCATAACGCATAACGCATAACGCATAGCGCATAACGCATAACGCATAACGCATAACGCATAACGCATAACGCATAACGCATAACGCATAACGCATAACGCATAACGCATAACGCATAACGCATAACGCATAACGCATAACGCATAACGCATAACGCATAACGCATAACGCATAACGCATAACGCATAACGCATAACGCATAACGCATAACGCATAACGCATAACTCATAACGCATAACGCATAACGCATAACGCATAACGCATAACGCATAACGCATAACGCATAACGCATAACGCATAACGCATAACGCATAACGCATAACGCATAACGCATAACGCATAACGCATAACGCATAACGCATAACGCATAACGCATAACGCATAACGCATAACGCATAACGCATAACGCATAACGCATAACGCATAACGCATAACGCATAACGCATAACGCATAACGCATAACGCATAACGCATAACGCATAACGCATAACGCATAACGCATAACGCATAACGCATAACGCATAACGCATAACGCATAACGCATAACGCATAACGCATAACGCATAACGCATAACGCATAACGCATAACGCATAACGCATAACGCATAACGCATAACGCATAACGCATAACGTATAACGCATAACGCATAACGCATAACGCATAACGCATAACGCATAACGCATAACGCTTAATGCAAAAGTCATAATGCAAAAGTCATGACGCAAAACGCATAACGCATAACGCATAACGCATAACGCATAACGCATAACGCATAACGCATAACGCATAACGCATAACGCATAACGCATAACGCATAACGCATAACGCATAACGCATAACGCATAACGCATAACGCATAACGCATAACGCATAACGCATAACGCATAACGCATAACGCATAACGCATAACGCATAACGCATAACGCATAACGCATAACGCATAACGCATAACGCATAACGCATAACGCATAACGCATAACGCATAACGCATAACGCATAACGCATAACGCATAACGAATAACGCATAACGCATAACGCATAACGCATAACGCATAACCCGTAACGCATAACGCATAACGAATAACGCATAACGCATAACGCATAACGCATAACGCATAACGCATAACGCATAACGCATAACGCATAACGCATAACGCATAACGCATAACGCATAACGCATAACGCATAACGCATAACGCATAACGCATAACGCATAACGCATAACGCATAACCCGTAACGCATAACGCATAACGAATAACGCATAACGCATAACGCATAACGCATAACGCATAACGCATAACGCATAACGCATAACGCATAACGCATAACGCATAACGCATAACGCATAACGCATAACGCATAACGCATAACGCATAACGCATAACGCATAACGAATAACGCATAACGCATAACGCATAACGCATAACGCATAACGCATAACGCATAACGCATAACGCATAACGCATAACGCATAACGCATAACGCATAACGCATAACGCATAACGCATAACGCATAACGCATAACGCATAACGCATAACGCATAACGCATAACGCATAACGCATAACGCATAACGAATAACGCATAACGCATAACGCATAACGCATAACGCATAACCCGTAACGCATAACGCATAACGAATAACGCATAACGCATAACGCATAACGCATAACGCATAACGCATAACGCATAACGCATAACGCATAACGCATAACGCATAACGCATAACGCATAACGCATAACGCATAACGCATAACGCATAACGCATAACGCATAACGCATAACGCATAACCCGTAACGCATAACGCATAACGAATAACGCATAACGCATAACGCATAACGCATAACGCATAACGCATAACGCATAACGCATAACGCATAACGCATAACGCATAACGCATAACGCATAACGCATAACGCATAACGCATAACGCATAACGCATAACGCATAACGCATAACGCATAACGCATAACGCATAACGCATAACGCATAACGCATAACGCATAACGAATAACGCATAACGCATAACGCATAACGCATAACGCATAACGCATAACGCATAACGCATAACGCATAACGCATAACGCATAACGCATAACGCATGACGCATGACGCATAATGCAAAAGTCATAATGCAAAAGTCATAACGCAAAACGCATAACGCATAACGCATAACGCATAACGCATAACGCATAACGCATAACGCATAACGCATAACGCATAACGCATAACGCATAACGCATAACGCAAAACGCATAACGCATAACGCATAACGCATAACGCATAACGCATAACGCATAACGCATAACCCATAACGCATTACGCATAAGGCATAACGCATAACGAATAACGCATAACGCATAACGCATAACGCATAACGCATAACGCATAACGCATAACGCATAACGCATAACGCATAACGCATAACGCATAACGCATAACGCATAACGCATAACGCATAACGCATAACGCATAACGCATAACGCATAACGCATAACGCATAACGCATAACGCATAACGCATAACGCATAACGCATAACGCATAACGCATAACGCATAACGCATAACGCATAACGCATAACGCATAACGCATAACGCATAACGCATAACGCATAACGCATATCGCATAACGCATAACGCATAACGCATAACGCATAACGCATAACGCATAACGCATAACGCATGACGCATAACGCATAAAGCATAGCCCATAACCCATAACATATAGCGCATATCGCATAACGCATAATGCAAAAGTCATAATGCAAAAGTCATGACGCAAAACGCATAACGCATAACGCATATCGCATAACGCATAACGCATAACGCATAACGCATAACGCATAACGCATAACGCATAACGCATAACGCATAACGCATAACTCATAACGCATACCGCATAACGCATAACGCATAACGCATAACGCATAACGCATAACGCATAACGCATAACGCATATCGCATAACTCATAACGCATAACGCATAACGCATAACGCATAACGCATAACGCATAACGTATAACGCATAACGCATAATGCAAAAGTCATAATGCAAAAGTCATAACGCAAAACGCATAACGCATAACGCATAACGCATAACGCATAACGCATAACGCATAACGCATAACGCATAACGCATAACGCATAACGCATAACGCATAACGCATAACGCATAACGCATAACGCATAACGCATAACGCATAACGCATAACGCATAACGCATAACGCATAACGCATAACGCATAACGCATAACGCATAACGCATAACGCATAACGCATAACGCATAACGCATAACGCATAACGCATAACGCATAACGCATAACGCATAACGCATAACGCATAACGCATAACGCATAACGCATAACGCATAACGCATAACGCATAACGCATAACGCATAACGCATAACGCATAACGCATAACGCATAGCGCATAACGCATAACGCATAACGCATAACGCATAACGCATAACGCATAACGCATAACGCATAACGCATAACGCATAACGCATAACGCATAACGCATAACGCATAACGCATAACGCATAACGCATAACGCATAACGCATAACGCATAACGCATAACGCATAACGCATAACGCATAACGCATAACGCATAACTCATAACGCATAACGCATAACGCATAACGCATAACGCATAACGCATAACGCATAACGCATAACGCATAACGCATAACGCATAACGCATAACGCATAACGCATAACGCATAACGCATAACGCATAACGCATAACGCATAACGCATAACGCATAACGCATAACGCATAACGCATAACGCATAACGCATAACGCATAACGCATAACGCATAACGCATAACGCATAACGCATAACGCATAACGCATAACGTATAACGCATAACGCATAACGCATAACGCATAACGCATAACGCATAACGCTTAATGCAAAAGTCATAATGCAAAAGTCATGACGCAAAACGCATAACGCATAACGCATAACGCATAACGCATAACGCATAACGCATAACGCATAACGCATAACGCATAACGCATAACGCATAACGCATAACGCATAACGCATAACGCATAACGCATAACGCATAACGCATAACGCATAACGCATAACGCATAACGCATAACGCATAACGCATAACGCATAACGCAAAACGCATAACGCATAACGCATAACGCATAACGCATAACGCATAACGCATAACGCATAACGCATAACGCATAACGAATAACGCATAACGCATAACGCATAACGCATAACGCATAACCCGTAACGCATAACGCATAACGAATAACGCATAACGCATAACGCATAACGCATAACGCATAACGCATAACGCATAACGCATAACGCATAACGCATAACGCATAACGCATAACGCATAACGCATAACCCGTAACGCATAACGCATAACGAATAACGCATAACGCATAACGCATAACGCATAACGCATAACGCATAACGCATAACGCATAACGCATAACGCATAACGCATAACGCATAACGCATAACGCATAACGCATAACGCATAACGCATAACGCATAACGCATAACGAATAACGCATAACGCATAACGCATAACGCATAACGCATAACGCATAACGCATAACGCATAACGCATAACGCATAACGCATAACGCATAACGCATAACGCATAACGCATAACGCATAACGCATAACGCATAACGCATAACGCATAACGCATAACGCATAACGCATAACGCATAACGCATAACGCATAACGCATAACGCATAACGCATAACGCAAAACGCATAACGCATAACGCATAACGCATAACGCATAACGCATAACGCATAACGCATAACCCATAACGCATTACGCATAAGGCATAACGCATAACGAATAACGCATAACGCATAACGCATAACGCATAACGCATAACGCATAACGCATAACGCATAACGCATAACGCATAACGCATAACGCATAACGCATAACGCATAACGCATAACGCATAACGCATAACGCATAACGCATAACGCATAACGCATAACGCATAACGCATAACGCATAACGCATAACGCATAACGCATAACGCATAACGCATAACGCATAACGCATAACGCATAACGCATAACGCATAACGCATAACGCATAACGCATAACGCATAACGCATAACGCATAACGCATAACGCATCACGCATAACGCATAACGCATAACGCATAACGCATAACGCATAACGCATAACGCATAACGCATAACCCATAACGCATAACGCATAACGCATTTCGCATAACGCATAACGCATGACGCATAACGCATAAAGCATAGCCCATAACCCATAACATATAGCGCATATCGCATAACGCATAATGCAAAAGTCATAATGCAAAAGTCATGACGCAAAACGCATAACGCATAACGCATAAGGCATAACGCATAACGCATAACTCATAAAACATTACGCATAACGCATAACGCATAACGCATAACGCATAACGCATAACGCATAACGCATAACGCATAACGCATAACGCATAACGCATAACGCATAACGCATAACGCATAACGCATAACGCATAACGCATAACGCATAACGCATAACGCATAACGCATAACGCGTAACGCATAACGCATAACGCATAACGCATAACGCATAACGCATAACGCATGACGCATAACGCATAAAGCATAGCCCATAACCCATAACATATAGCGCATATCGCATAACGCATAATGCAAAAGTCATAATGCAAAAGTCATGACGCAAAACGCATAACGCATAACGCATATCGCATAACGCATAACGCATAACGCATAACGCATAACGCATAACGCATAACGCATAACGCATAACTCATAACGCATATCGCATAACGCATAACGCATAACGCATAACGCATAACGCATAACGCATATCGCATAACGCATAACGCATAACGCATAACGCATAACGCATAACGCATAACGCATAACGTATAACGCATAACGCATAATGCAAAAGTCATAATGCAAAAGTCATAACGCAAAACGCATAACGCATAACGCATAACGCATAACGCATAACGCATAACGCATAACGCATAACGCATAACGCATAACGCATAACGCATAACGCATAACGCATAACGCATAACGCATAACGCATAACGCATAACGCATAACGCATAACGCATAACGCATAACGCATAACGCATAACGCATAACGCATAACGCATAACGCATAACGCATAACGCATAACGCATAACGCATAACGCATAACGCATAACGCATAACGCATAACGCATAACGCATAGCGCATGACGCATAACGCATAACGCATAACGCATAATGCAAAAGTCATAATGCAAAAGTCATAACGCAAAACGCATAACGCATAACGCATAACGCATAACGCATAACGCATAACGCATAACGCATAACGCATAACGCATAACGCATAACGCATAACGCATAACGCATAACGCATAACGCATAACGCATAACGCATAAGGCATAACGCAAAACGCATAACGCATAACGCATAACGTATAACGCATAACGCATAACGCATAACGCATAACGCATAACGCATAACGCATAACGCATAACGCTTAATGCAAAAGTCATAATGCAAAAGTCATGACGCAAAACGCATAACGCATAACGCATAACGCATAACGCATAACGCATAACGCATAACGCATAACGCATAACGCATAACGCATAACGCATAACGCATAACGCATAACGCATAACGCATAACGCATAACGCATAACGCATAACGCATAACGCATAACGCATAACGCATAACGCATAACGCATAACGCATAACGCATAACGCATAACGCATAACGCATAACGCATAACGCATAACGCATAACGCATAACGCATAACGCATAACGCATAACGCATAACGCATAACGCATAACGCATAACGCATAACGCATAACGCATAACGCATAACGCATAACGCATAACGCATAACGCATAACGAATAACGCATAACGCATAACGCATAACGCATAACGCATAACGCATAACCCGTAACGCATAACGCATAACGAATAACGCATAACGCATAACGCATAACGCATAACGCATAACGCATAACGCATAACGCATAACGCATAACGCATAACGCATAACGCATAACGCATAACGCATAACGCATAACGCATAACGCATAACGCATAACGCATAACGCATAACGCATAACGCATAACGCATAACGCATAACGCATAACGCATAACGCATAACGCATAACGCATAACGCATAACGCATAACGCATAACGCATAACGCATAACGCATAACGCATAACGCATAACGCATAACGCATAACGCATAACGCATAACGCATAACGCATAACGCATAACGCATAACGCATAACGCATAACGCATAACGCATAACGCATGACGCATAACGCATAACGCATAACGCATAACGCATAACGCATAACGCATAACGCATAACGCATAACGCATAACGCATAACGCATAACGCATAACGCATAACGCATAACGCATAACGCATAACGCATAACGCATAACGCATAATGCAAAAGTCATAATGCAAAAGTCATAACGCAAAACGCATAACGCATAACGCATAACGCATAACGCATAACGCATAACGCATAACGCATAACGCATAACGCATAACGCATAACGCATGACGCATAACGCATAAAGCATAGCCCATAACCCATAACATATAGCGCATATCGCATAACGCATAATGCATAACGCATAACGCATAACGCATAACGCATAACGCATAACGCATAACGCATAATGCAAAAGTCATAATGCAAAAGTCATAACGCAAAACGCATAACGCATAACGCATAACGCATAACGCATAACGCATAACGCATAACGCATAACGCATAACGCATAACGCATAACGCATAACGCATGACGCATAACGCATAAAGCATAGCCCATAACCCATAACATATAGCGCATATCGCATAACGCATAATGCAAAAGTCATAATGCAAAAGTCATGACGCAAAACGCATAACGCATAACGCATATCGCATAACGCATAACGCATAACGCATAACGCATAACGCATAACGCATAACGCATAACGCATAACTCATAACGCATACCGCATAACGCATAACGCATAACGCATAACGCATAACGCATAACGCATAACGCATATCGCATAACGCATAAAGCATAGCCCATAACCCATAACATATAGCGCATATCGCATAACGCATAATGCAAAAGTCATAATGCAAAAGTCATGACGCAAAACGCATAACGCATAACGCATATCGCATAACGCATAACGCATACCGCATAACGCATAACGCATAACGCATAACGCATAACGCATAACTCATAACGCATACCGCATAACGCATAACGCATAACGCATAACGCATAACGCATAACGCATAACGCATAACGCATAACGCATAACGCATAACGCATAACTCATAACGCATACCGCATAACGCATAACGCATAACGCATAACGCATAACGCATAACGCATAACGCATAACCCGTAACGCATAACGCATAACGAATAACGCATTACGCATAACGCATAACGCATAACGCATAACGCATAACGCATAACGCATAACGCATAACGCATAACGCATAACGCATAACGCAAAACGCATAACGCATAACGCATAACGCATAACGCATAACGCATAACGCATAACGCATAACCCATAACGCATTACGCATAAGGCATAACGCATAACGAATAACGCATAACGCATAACGCATAACGCATAACGCATAACGCATAACGCATAACGCATAACGCATAACGCATAACGCATAACGCATAACGCATAACGCATAACGCATAACGCATAACGCATAACGCATAACGCATAACGCATAACGCATAACGCATAACGCATAACGCATAACGCATAACGCATAACGCATAACGCATAACGCATAACGCATAACGCATAACGCATAACGCATAACGCATAACGCATAACGCATAACGCATAACGCATCACGCATAACGCATAACGCATAACGCATAACGCATAACGCATAACGCATAACGCATAACGCATAACCCATAACGCATAACGCATAACGCATTTCGCATAACGCATAACGCATGACGCATAACGCATAAAGCATAGCCCATAACCCATAACATATAGCGCATATCGCATAACGCATAATGCAAAAGTCATAATGCAAAAGTCATGACGCAAAACGCATAACGCATAACGCATAAGGCATAACGCATAACGCATAACTCATAAAACATTACGCATAACGCATAACGCATAACGCATAACGCATAACGCATAACGCATAACGCATAACGCATAACGCATAACGCATAACGCATAACGCATAACGCATAACGCATAACGCATAACGCATAACGCATAACGCATAACGCATAACGCATAACGCATAACGCATAACGCATAACGCATAACGCATAACGCATAACGCATAACGCGTAACGCATAACGCATAACGCATAACGCATAACGCATAACGCATAACGCATGACGCATAACGCATAAAGCATAGCCCATAACCCATAACATATAGCGCATATCGCATAACGCATAATGCAAAAGTCATAATGCAAAAGTCATGACGCAAAACGCATAACGCATAACGCATATCGCATAACGCATAACGCATAACGCATAACGCATAACGCATAACGCATAACGCATAACGCATAACTCATAACGCATATCGCATAACGCATAACGCATAACGCATAACGCATAACGCATAACGCATAACGCATATCGCATAACGCATAACGCATAACGCATAACGCATAACGCATAACGCATAACGCATAACGTATAACGCATAACGCATAATGCAAAAGTCATAATGCAAAAGTCATAACGCAAAACGCATAACGCATAACGCATAACGCATAACGCATAACGCATAACGCATAACGCATAACGCATAACGCATAACGCATAACGCATAACGCATAACGCATAACGCATAACGCATAACGCATAACGCATAACGCATAACGCATAACGCATAACGCATAACGCATAACGCATAACGCATAACGCATAACGCATAACGCATAACGCATAACGCATAACGCATAACGCATAACGCATAACGCATAACGCATAACGCATAACGCATAACGCATAACGCATAACGCATAACGCATAACGCATAACGCATAACGCATAACGCATAACGCATAACGCATAACGCATAACGCATAGCGCATGACGCATAACGCATAACGCATAACGCATAATGCAAAAGTCATAATGCAAAACTCATAACGCAAAACGCATAACGCATAACGCATAACGCATAACGCATAACGCATAACGCATAACGCATAACGCATAACGCATAACGCATAACGCATAACGCATAACGCATAACGCATAACGCATAACGCATAAGGCATAACGCAAAACGCATAACGCATAACGCATAACGTATAACGCATAACGCATAACGCATAACGCATAACGCATAACGCATAACGCATAACGCATAACGCTTAATGCAAAAGTCATAATGCAAAAGTCATGACGCAAAACGCATAACGCATAACGCATAACGCATAACGCATAACGCATAACGCATAACGCATAACGCATAACGCATAACGCATAACGCATAACGCATAACGCATAACGCATAACGCATAACGCATAACGCATAACGCATAACGCATAACGCATAACGCATAACGCATAACGCATAACGCATAACGCATAACGCATAACGCATAACGCATAACGCATAACGCATAACGCATAACGCATAACGCATAACGCATAACGCATAACGCATAACGCATAACGCATAACGCATAACGCATAACGCATAACGAATAACGCATAACGCATAACGCATAACGCATAACGCATAACGCATAACCCGTAACGCATAACGCATAACGAATAACGCATAACGCATAACGCATAACGCATAACGCATAACGCATAACGCATAACGCATAACGCATAACGCATAACGCATAACGCATAACGCATAACGCATAACGCATAACGCATAACGCATAACGCATAACGCATAACGCATAACGCATAACGCATAACGCATAACGCATAACGCATAACGCATAACGCATAACGCATAACGCATAACGCATAACGCATAACGCATAACGCATAACGCATAACGCATAACGCATAACGCATAACGCATAACGCATAACGCATAACGCATAACGCATAACGCATAACGCATAACGCATAACGCATAACGCATAACGCATAACGCATAACGCATAACGCATAACGCATAACGCATAACGCATAACGCATAACGCATAACGCATGACGCATAACGCATAACGCATAACGCATAACGCATAACGCATAACGCATAACGCATAACGCATAACGCATAACGCATAACGCATAACGCATAACGCATAACGCATAACGCATAATGCAAAAGTCATAATGCAAAAGTCATAACGCAAAACGCATAACGCATAACGCATAACGCATAACGCATAACGCATAACGCATAACGCATAACGCATAACGCATAACGCATAACGCATAACGCATAACGCATGACGCATAACGCATAAAGCATAGCCCATAACCCATAACATATAGCGCATATCGCATAACGCATAATGCAAAAGTCATAATGCAAAAGTCATGACGCAAAACGCATAACGCATAACGCATATCGCATAACGCATAACGCATAACGCATAACGCATAACGCATAACGCATAACGCATAACGCATAACTCATAACGCATACCGCATAACGCATAACGCATAACGCATAACGCATAACGCATAACGCATAACGCATATCGCATAACGCATAAAGCATAGCCCATAACCCATAACATATAGCGCATATCGCATAACGCATAATGCAAAAGTCATAATGCAAAAGTCATGACGCAAAACGCATAACGCATAACGCATATCGCATAACGCATAACGCATACCGCATAACGCATAACGCATAACGCATAACGCATAACGCATAACTCATAACGCATACCGCATAACGCATAACGCATAACGCATAACGCATAACGCATAACGCATAACGCATAACGCATAACGCATAACGCATAACGCATAACTCATAACGCATACCGCATAACGCATAACGCATAACGCATAACGCATAACGCATAACGCATAACGCATAACCCGTAACGCATAACGCATAACGAATAACGCATTACGCATAACGCATAACGCATAACGCATAACGCATAACGCATAACGCATAACGCATAACGCATAACGCATAACGCATAACGCATAACGCATAACGCATAACGCATAACGCATAACGCATAACGCATAACGCATAACGCATAACGCATAACGCATAACGCATAACGCATAACGCATAACGCATAACGCATAACGCATAACGCATAACGCATAACGCATAACGCATAACGCATAACGCATAACGCATAACGCATAACGCATAACGCATAACGCATAACGCATAACGCATAACGCATAACGCATAACGCATAACGCATAACGCATAACGCATAACGCATAACGCATAACGCATAACGCATAACGCATAACGCATAACGCATAACGCATAACGCATAACGCATGACGCATAACGCATAACGCATAACGCATAACGCATAACGCATAACGCATAACGCATAACGCATAACGCATAACGCATAACGCATAACGCATAACGCATAACGCATAACGCATAATGCAAAAGTCATAATGCAAAAGTCATAACGCAAAACGCATAACGCATAACGCATAACGCATAACGCATAACGCATAACGCATAACGCATAACGCATAACGCATAACGCATAACGCATAACGCATAACGCATAACGCATGACGCATAACGCATAAAGCATAGCCCATAACCCATAACATATAGCGCATATCGCATAACGCATAATGCATAACGCATAACGCATAACGCATAACGCATAACGCATAACGCATAATGCAAAAGTCATAATGCAAAAGTCATAACGCAAAACGCATAACGCATAACGCATAACGCATAACGCATAACGCATAACGCATAACGCATAACGCATAACGCATAACGCATAACGCATAACGCATAACGCATGACGCATAACGCATAAAGCATAGCCCATAACCCATAACATATAGCGCATATCGCATAACGCATAATGCAAAAGTCATAATGCAAAAGTCATGACGCAAAACGCATAACGCATAACGCATATCGCATAACGCATAACGCATAACGCATAACGCATAACGCATAACGCATAACGCATAACTCATAACGCATACCGCATAACGCATAACGCATAACGCATAACGCATAACGCATAACGCATAACGCATAACGCATAACGCATATCGCATAACGCATAAAGCATAGCCCATAACCCATAACATATAGCGCATATCGCATAACGCATAATGCAAAAGTCATAATGCAAAAGTCATGACGCATAACGCATAACGCATAACGCATAACGCATAACGCATAACTCATAACGCATACCGCATAACGCATAACGCATAACGCATAACGCATAACGCATAACGCATAACGCATAACGCATAACGCATAACGCATAACGCATAACGCATAACGCATAACGCATAACGCATAACGCATAACGCATAACGCATAACGCATAACTCATAACGCATACCGCATAACGCATAACGCATAACGCATAACGCATAACGCATAACGCATAACGCATATCGCATAACGCATAAAGCATAGCCCATAACCCATAACATATAGCGCATATCGCATAACGCATAATGCAAAAGTCATAATGCAAAAGTCATGACGCAAAACGCATAACGCATAACGCATATCGCATAACGCATATCGCATAACGCATAACGCATAACGCATAACGCATAACGCATAACGCATAACGCATAACGCATAACTCATAACGCATACCGCATAACGCATAACGCATAACGCATAACGCATAACGCATAACGCATAACGCATATCGCATAACGCATAAAGCATAGCCCATAACCCATAACATATAGCGCATATCGCATAACGCATAATGCAAAAGTCATAATGCAAAAGTCATGACGCAAAACGCATAACGCATAACGCATATCGCATAACGCATAACGCATAACGCATAACGCATAACGCATAACGCATAACGCATAACGCATAACTCATAACGTATACCGCATAACGCATAACGCATAACGCATAACGCATAACGCATAACGCATAACGCATAACGCATAACGCATAACGCATAACGCATAACGCATAACGCATAACGCATAACGCATAACGCATAACGCATAACGCATAACGCATAACGCATAACGCATAACGCATAACGCATCACGCATAACGCATAACGCATAACGCATAACGCATAACGCATAACGCATAACGCATAACGCATAACCCATAACGCATAACGCATAACGCATTTCGCATAACGCATAACGCATGACGCATAACGCATAAAGCATAGCCCATAACCCATAACATATAGCGCATATCGCATAACGCATAATGCAAAAGTCATAATGCAAAAGTCATGACGCAAAACGCATAACGCATAACGCATAACGCATAACGCATAACGCATAACGCATAACGCATAACGCATAACGCATAACGCATAACGCATAACGCATAACGCATAACGCATAACGCATAACGCATAACGCATAACGCATAACGCATAACGCATAACGCATAACGCATAACGCATAACGCATAACGCATAACCCATAACGCATAACGCATAAGGCATAACGCATAACGAATAACGCATAACTCATAACGCATTACGCATAACGCATAACGCATAACGCATAACGCATAACGCATAACGCATAACGCATAACGCATAACGCATAACGCATAACGCATAACGCATAACGCATAACGCATAACGCATAACGCATAACGCATAACGCATAATGCATAACGCATAACGCATAACGCATGACGCATAACGCATAAAGCATAACGCATATCGCATAACGCATAACGCATAACGCATAACGCATAACGTATAACGCATAACGCATAATGCAAAAGTCATAATGCAAAAGTCATAACGCAAAACGCATAACGCATAACGCATAACGCATAACGCATAACGCATAACGCATAACGCATAACGCATAACGCATAACGCATAACGCATAACGCATAACGCATAACGCATAACGCATAACGCATAACGCATAACGCATAACGCATAACGCATAACGCATAACGCATAACGCATAACGCATAACGCATAACGCATAACGCATAACGCATAACGCATAACGCATAACGCATAACGCATAACGCATAACGCATAACGCATAACGCATAACGCATAACGCATAACGCATAACGCATAACGCATAACGCATAACGCATAACGCATAACGCATAACGCATAACGCATAACGCATAACGCATAACGCATAACGCATAACGCATAACGCATAACGCATAACGCATAACGCATAACGCATAACGCATAACGCATAACGCATAACGCATAACGCATAACGCATAACGCATAACGCATAACGCATAACGCATAACGCATAACGCATAACGCATAACGCATAACGCATAACGCATAACGCATAACGCATAACGCATAACGCATAATGCATAACGTATAACGCATAACGCATAATGCAAAAGTCATAATGCAAAAGTCATAACGCAAAACGCATAACGCATAACGCATAACGCATAACGCATAACGCATAACGCATAACGCATAACGCATAACGCATAACGCATAACGCATAACGCATAACGCATAACGCATAACGCATAACGCATAACGCATAACGCATAACGCATAACGCATAACGCATAACGCATAACGCATAACGCATAACGCATAACGCATAACGCATAACGCATAACGCATAACGCATAACGCATAACGCATAACGCATAACGCATAACGCATAACGCATAACGCATAACGCATAACCCATAACGCATACCGCATAACGCATAACGTATAACGCATAACGCATAATGCAAAAGTCATAATGCAAAAGTCATAACGCAAAACGCATAACGCATAACGCATAACGCATAACGCATAACGCATAACGCATAACGCATAACGCATAACGCATAACGCATAACGCATGACGCATAACGCATAACGCATAACGCATAACGCATAACGCATAACGCATAACGCATAACGCATAACTCATAACGCATACCGCATAACGCATAACGCATAACGCATAACGCATAACGCACAACGCACAACGCACAACGCATAACGCATAACGCATAACGCATAACGCATAACGCATAACGCATAACGCATAACGCATAACGCATGACGCATAACGCATAAAGCATAGCCCATAACCCATAACATATAGCGCATATCGCATAACGCATAATGCAAAAGTCATAATGCAAAAGTCATAACGCATGACGCATAACGCATAACGCATAACGCATAACGCATAACGCATAACGCATAACGCATAACGCATAACGCATAACGCATAACGCATAACGCATAACGCATAACGCATAACGCATAACGCATAACGCATAACGCATAACGCATAACGCATAACGCATAACCCATAACGCATACCGCATAACGCATAACGCATAACGTATAACGCATAACGCATAATGCAAAAGTCATAATGCAAAAGTCATAACGCAAAACGCATAACGCATAACGCATAACGCATAACGCATAACGCATAACGCATAACGCATAACGCATAACGCATAACGCATAACGCATAACGCATAACGCATGACGCATAACGTATAACGCATAACGCATAACGCATAACGCATAACGCATAACGCATAACGCATAACTCATAACGCATACCGCATAACGCATAACGCATAACGCATAACGCATAACGCATAACGCATAACGCATATCGCATAACGCATAACGCATAACGCATATCGCATAACGCATAACGCATAACGCATAACGAATAACGCATATCGCACAACGCATAACGCATAACGCATAACGCATAACGCATAACGCATAACGCATAACGCATAACGCATAACGCATAACGCATAACGCATAAGGCATAACGCATAACGCATAACGCATAACGCATAACGCATAACGCATAACGCATAACGCATAACGCATAACGCATAACGCATAACGCATAACGCATAACGCATAACGCATAACGCATAACGCATAACGCACAACGCACAACGCACAACGCACAACGCATAACGCACAACGCACAACGCACAACGCATAACGCACAACGCACAACGCACAACGCATAACGCATAACGCATAACGCATAACGCATAACGCATAACGCATAACGCATAACGCATAACGCATAACGCATAACTCATAACGCATAACGCATAACGCATAACGCATAACGCATAACGCATAACGCATAACGCATAACGCATAACGCATAACGCATAACGCATAACGCACAACGCACAACGCACAACGCACAACGCACAACGCACAACGCACAACGCATAACGCATAACGCATAACGCATAACGCATAACGCATAACGCATAACGCATAACGCATAACGCATAACGCATAAAGCATAACGCACAACGCACAACGCACAACGCAGAACGCATAACGCAGAACGCATAACGCATAACGCATAACGCATAACGCATAACGCATAACGCATAACGCATAACGCATCGCGCATAACGCATAACGCATAACGCATAACGCATAACGCATATCGCATAACGCATAACGCATAACGCATAACGAATAACGCATATCGCATAACGCATAACGCATAACGCATAACGCATAACGCATAACGCATAACGCATAACGCATAACGCATAACGCATAACGCATAACGCATAACGCATAACGCATAACGCATAACGCATAACGCATAACGCATAACGCATAACGCATAACGCATAACGCATAACGCATAACGCACAACGCATAAAGCATAACGCACAACGCACAACGCACAACGCACAACGCACAACGCACAACGCATAACGCATAACGCATAACGCACAACGCATAACGCATAACGCATAACGCATAACGCATAACGCATAACGCATAAGGCATAACGCATAACGCATAACGCATAACGCATAACGCATAACGCATAACGCATAACGCATAACGCATAACGCATAACGCATAACGCATAACGCATAACGCATAACGCATAACGCACAACGCATAACGCATAACGCACAACGCATAACGCACAACGCACAACGCACAACGCATAACGCACAACGCACAACGCACAACGCATAACGCATAACGCATAACACATAACGCATAACGCATAACGCATAACGCATAACGCATAACGCATAACGCATAACGCATAACGCATAACGCATAACGCATAACGCATAACGCATAACGCATAACGCATAACGCATAACGCATAACGCATAACGCATAACGCATAACGCATAACGCATAACGCATAACGCATAACGCATAACGCATAACGCATAACGCATAACGCATAACGCATAACGCATAACGCATAACGCATAACGCATAACGCATAACGCATAACGCATAACGCATAACGCATAACGCATAACGCATAACGCATAACGCATAACGCATAACGCATAACGCATAACGCATAACGCATAACGCATAACGCTTAACGCATAACGCATAACGCATAAAGCATTACGCATAACGGATAACGCATGACGCATAACGAATAACCCATAACGCATAACGCATAACGCATAAAGCATAGCCCATAACGCATAACGCATAACGCATAACGCATTTCGCATAACGCATAACACATAACGCATAACGCATAACGCATAACGCATAACGCATAACGCATAACGCTTAACGAATAACGCATAACGCATAACGCATAACGCATAACGCATAACGCATAACGCTTAACGAATAACGCATAACGCATAACGCATAACGCATAACGCATAACGCATAACGCATAACGCATAACGCATAACGCATAACGCATAACGCATAACGCATAACGCACAACGCATAACGCACAACGCATAACGCATAACGCACAACGCACAACGCATAACGCATAACGCATAACGCATAACGCATAACGCATAACGCATAACGCATAACGCATAACGCATAACGCATAACGCATAACGCATAACGCATAACGCATAACGCATAACGCATAACGCATAACGCATAACGCATAACGCATAACGCATAACGCATAACGCATAACGCATAACGCATAACGAATAACGCATACCGTATAGCGCATAACGCATAACGCACAACGCACAACGCACAACGCACAACGCACAACGCATAACGCATAACGCATAACGCATAACGCATAACGCATAACGCATAACGCATAACGCATAACGCATAACGCATAACGCATAACGCATAACGCATAACGCACAACGCATAACGCACAACGCATAACGCATAACGCACAACGCACAACGCATAACGCATAACGCATAACGCATAACGCATAACGCATAACGCATAACGCATAACGCATAACGCATAACGCATAACGCATAACGCATAACGCATAACGCATAACGCATAACGCATAACGCATAACGCATAACGCATAACGCATAACGCATAACGCATAACGCATAACGCATAACGCATAACGCATAACGCATAACGCATAACGCATAACGCATAACGCATAACGCATAACGCATAACGCATAACGCATAACGCATAACGCATAACGCATAACGCATAACGCATAACGCATAACGCATAACGCATAACGCATAACGCATAACGCATAACGCATAACGAATAACGCATACCGTATAGCGCATAACGCATAACGCACAACGCACAACGCACAACGCACAACGCACAACGCATAACGCATAACGCATAACGCATAACGCATAACGCATAACGCATAACGCATAACGCATAACGCATAACGCATAACGCATAACGCATAACGCATAACGCATAACGCATAACGCACAACGCATAACGCACAACGCATAACGCATAACGCACAACGCACAACGCATAACGCATAACGCATAACGCATAACGCATAACGCATAACGCATAACGCATAACGCATAACGCATAACGCATAACGCATAACGCATAACGCATAACGCATAACGCATAACGCATAACGCATAACGCATAACGCATAACGCATAACGCATAACGCATAACCCATAACGCATACCGCATAACGCATAACGTATAACGCATAACGCATAATGCAAAAGTCATAATGCAAAAGTCATAACGCAAAACGCATAACGCATAACGCATAACGCATAACGCATAACGCATAACGCATAACGCATAACGCATAACGCATAACGCATAACGCATGACGCATAACGCATAACGCATAACGCATAACGCATAACGCATAACGCATAACGCATAACGCATAACTCATAACGCATACCGCATAACGCATAACGCATAACGCATAACGCATAACGCACAACGCACAACGCACAACGCATAACGCATAACGCATAACGCATAACGCATAACGCATAACGCATAACGCATAACGCATAACGCATGACGCATAACGCATAAAGCATAGCCCATAACCCATAACATATAGCGCATATCGCATAACGCATAATGCAAAAGTCATAATGCAAAAGTCATAACGCATGACGCATAACGCATAACGCATAACGCATAACGCATAACGCATAACGCATAACGCATAACGCATAACGCATAACGCATAACGCATAACGCATAACGCATAACGCATAACGCATAACGCATAACGCATAACGCATAACGCATAACGCATAACGCATAACCCATAACGCATACCGCATAACGCATAACGCATAACGTATAACGCATAACGCATAATGCAAAAGTCATAATGCAAAAGTCATAACGCAAAACGCATAACGCATAACGCATAACGCATAACGCATAACGCATAACGCATAACGCATAACGCATAACGCATAACGCATAACGCATAACGCATAACGCATGACGCATAACGTATAACGCATAACGCATAACGCATAACGCATAACGCATAACGCATAACGCATAACTCATAACGCATACCGCATAACGCATAACGCATAACGCATAACGCATAACGCATAATGCAAAAGTCATAATGCAAAAGTCATAACGCAAAACGCATAACGCATAACGCATAACGCATAACGCATAACGCATAACGCATAACGCATAACGCATAACGCATAACGCATAACGCATAACGCATGACGCATAACGCATAAAGCATAGCCCATAACCCATAACATATAGCGCATATCGCATAACGCATAATGCAAAAGTCATAATGCAAAAGTCATGACGCAAAACGCATAACGCATAACGCATATCGCATAACGCATAACGCATAACGCATAACGCATAACGCATAACGCATAACGCATAACGCATAACTCATAACGCATACCGCATAACGCATAACGCATAACGCATAACGCATAACGCATAACGCATAACGCATATCGCATAACGCATAAAGCATAGCCCATAACCCATAACATATAGCGCATATCGCATAACGCATAATGCAAAAGTCATAATGCAAAAGTCATGACGCAAAACGCATAACGCATAACGCATATCGCATAACGCATAACGCATACCGCATAACGCATAACGCATAACGCATAACGCATAACGCATAACTCATAACGCATACCGCATAACGCATAACGCATAACGCATAACGCATAACGCATAACGCATAACGCATAACGCATAACGCATAACGCATAACGCATAACTCATAACGCATACCGCATAACGCATAACGCATAACGCATAACGCATAACGCATAACGCATAACGCATAACCCGTAACGCATAACGCATAACGAATAACGCATTACGCATAACGCATAACGCATAACGCATAACGCATAACGCATAACGCATAACGCATAACGCATAACGCATAACGCATAACGCATAACGCATAACGCATAACGCATAACGCATAACGCATAACGCATAACGCATAACGCATAACGCATAACGCATAACGCATAACGCATAACGCATAACGCATAACGCATAACGCATAACGCATAACGCATAACGCATAACGCATAACGCATAACGCATAACGCATAACGCATAACGCATAACGCATAACGCATAACGCATAACGCATAACGCATAACGCATAACGCATAACGCATAACGCATAACGCATAACGCATAACGCATAACGCATAACGCATAACGCATAACGCATAACGCATAACGCATAACGCATGACGCATAACGCATAACGCATAACGCATAACGCATAACGCATAACGCATAACGCATAACGCATAACGCATAACGCATAACGCATAACGCATAACGCATAACGCATAACGCATAATGCAAAAGTCATAATGCAAAAGTCATAACGCAAAACGCATAACGCATAACGCATAACGCATAACGCATAACGCATAACGCATAACGCATAACGCATAACGCATAACGCATAACGCATAACGCATAACGCATAACGCATGACGCATAACGCATAAAGCATAGCCCATAACCCATAACATATAGCGCATATCGCATAACGCATAATGCATAACGCATAACGCATAACGCATAACGCATAACGCATAACGCATAATGCAAAAGTCATAATGCAAAAGTCATAACGCAAAACGCATAACGCATAACGCATAACGCATAACGCATAACGCATAACGCATAACGCATAACGCATAACGCATAACGCATAACGCATAACGCATAACGCATGACGCATAACGCATAAAGCATAGCCCATAACCCATAACATATAGCGCATATCGCATAACGCATAATGCAAAAGTCATAATGCAAAAGTCATGACGCAAAACGCATAACGCATAACGCATATCGCATAACGCATAACGCATAACGCATAACGCATAACGCATAACGCATAACGCATAACTCATAACGCATACCGCATAACGCATAACGCATAACGCATAACGCATAACGCATAACGCATAACGCATAACGCATAACGCATATCGCATAACGCATAAAGCATAGCCCATAACCCATAACATATAGCGCATATCGCATAACGCATAATGCAAAAGTCATAATGCAAAAGTCATGACGCATAACGCATAACGCATAACGCATAACGCATAACGCATAACTCATAACGCATACCGCATAACGCATAACGCATAACGCATAACGCATAACGCATAACGCATAACGCATAACGCATAACGCATAACGCATAACGCATAACGCATAACGCATAACGCATAACGCATAACGCATAACGCATAACGCATAACGCATAACTCATAACGCATACCGCATAACGCATAACGCATAACGCATAACGCATAACGCATAACGCATAACGCATATCGCATAACGCATAAAGCATAGCCCATAACCCATAACATATAGCGCATATCGCATAACGCATAATGCAAAAGTCATAATGCAAAAGTCATGACGCAAAACGCATAACGCATAACGCATATCGCATAACG
Organism: Lasioglossum baleicum; assembly: GCF_051020765.1. Lineage (NCBI taxonomy): Eukaryota > Metazoa > Arthropoda > Insecta > Hymenoptera > Halictidae > Lasioglossum > Lasioglossum baleicum. The sequence continues at coordinate 14,641 of NW_027469463.1, read as the reverse complement.
CATATCGCATAACGCATAACGCATAACGCATAACGCATAACGCATAACGCATAACGCATAACGCATAACTCATAACGCATACCGCATAACGCATAACGCATAACGCATAACGCATAACGCATAACGCATAACGCATATCGCATAACGCATAAAGCATAGCCCATAACCCATAACATATAGCGCATATCGCATAACGCATAATGCAAAAGTCATAATGCAAAAGTCATGACGCAAAACGCATAACGCATAACGCATATCGCATAACGCATAACGCATAACGCATAACGCATAACGCATAACGCATAACGCATAACGCATAACTCATAACGTATACCGCATAACGCATAACGCATAACGCATAACGCATAACGCATAACGCATAACGCATAACGCATAACGCATAACGCATAACGCATAACGCATAACGCATAACGCATAACGCATAACGCATAACGCATAACGCATAACGCATAACGCATAACGCATAACGCATAACGCATCACGCATAACGCATAACGCATAACGCATAACGCATAACGCATAACGCATAACGCATAACGCATAACCCATAACGCATAACGCATAACGCATTTCGCATAACGCATAACGCATGACGCATAACGCATAAAGCATAGCCCATAACCCATAACATATAGCGCATATCGCATAACGCATAATGCAAAAGTCATAATGCAAAAGTCATGACGCAAAACGCATAACGCATAACGCATAACGCATAACGCATAACGCATAACGCATAACGCATAACGCATAACGCATAACGCATAACGCATAACGCATAACGCATAACGCATAACGCATAACGCATAACGCATAACGCATAACGCATAACGCATAACGCATAACGCATAACGCATAACGCATAACGCATAACCCATAACGCATAACGCATAAGGCATAACGCATAACGAATAACGCATAACTCATAACGCATTACGCATAACGCATAACGCATAACGCATAACGCATAACGCATAACGCATAACGCATAACGCATAACGCATAACGCATAACGCATAACGCATAACGCATAACGCATAACGCATAACGCATAACGCATAACGCATAATGCATAACGCATAACGCATAACGCATGACGCATAACGCATAAAGCATAACGCATATCGCATAACGCATAACGCATAACGCATAACGCATAACGTATAACGCATAACGCATAATGCAAAAGTCATAATGCAAAAGTCATAACGCAAAACGCATAACGCATAACGCATAACGCATAACGCATAACGCATAACGCATAACGCATAACGCATAACGCATAACGCATAACGCATAACGCATAACGCATAACGCATAACGCATAACGCATAACGCATAACGCATAACGCATAACGCATAACGCATAACGCATAACGCATAACGCATAACGCATAACGCATAACGCATAACGCATAACGCATAACGCATAACGCATAACGCATAACGCATAACGCATAACGCATAACGCATAACGCATAACGCATAACGCATAACGCATAACGCATAACGCATAACGCATAACGCATAACGCATAACGCATAACGCATAACGCATAACGCATAACGCATAACGCATAACGCATAACGCATAACGCATAACGCATAACGCATAACGCATAACGCATAACGCATAACGCATAACGCATAACGCATAACGCATAACGCATAACGCATAACGCATAACGCATAACGCATAACGCATAACGCATAACGCATAACGCATAACGCATAACGCATAACGCATAATGCATAACGTATAACGCATAACGCATAATGCAAAAGTCATAATGCAAAAGTCATAACGCAAAACGCATAACGCATAACGCATAACGCATAACGCATAACGCATAACGCATAACGCATAACGCATAACGCATAACGCATAACGCATAACGCATAACGCATAACGCATAACGCATAACGCATAACGCATAACGCATAACGCATAACGCATAACGCATAACGCATAACGCATAACGCATAACGCATAACGCATAACGCATAACGCATAACGCATAACGCATAACGCATAACGCATAACGCATAACGCATAACGCATAACGCATAACGCATAACGCATAACCCATAACGCATACCGCATAACGCATAACGTATAACGCATAACGCATAATGCAAAAGTCATAATGCAAAAGTCATAACGCAAAACGCATAACGCATAACGCATAACGCATAACGCATAACGCATAACGCATAACGCATAACGCATAACGCATAACGCATAACGCATGACGCATAACGCATAACGCATAACGCATAACGCATAACGCATAACGCATAACGCATAACGCATAACTCATAACGCATACCGCATAACGCATAACGCATAACGCATAACGCATAACGCACAACGCACAACGCACAACGCATAACGCATAACGCATAACGCATAACGCATAACGCATAACGCATAACGCATAACGCATAACGCATGACGCATAACGCATAAAGCATAGCCCATAACCCATAACATATAGCGCATATCGCATAACGCATAATGCAAAAGTCATAATGCAAAAGTCATAACGCATGACGCATAACGCATAACGCATAACGCATAACGCATAACGCATAACGCATAACGCATAACGCATAACGCATAACGCATAACGCATAACGCATAACGCATAACGCATAACGCATAACGCATAACGCATAACGCATAACGCATAACGCATAACGCATAACCCATAACGCATACCGCATAACGCATAACGCATAACGTATAACGCATAACGCATAATGCAAAAGTCATAATGCAAAAGTCATAACGCAAAACGCATAACGCATAACGCATAACGCATAACGCATAACGCATAACGCATAACGCATAACGCATAACGCATAACGCATAACGCATAACGCATAACGCATGACGCATAACGTATAACGCATAACGCATAACGCATAACGCATAACGCATAACGCATAACGCATAACTCATAACGCATACCGCATAACGCATAACGCATAACGCATAACGCATAACGCATAACGCATAACGCATATCGCATAACGCATAACGCATAACGCATATCGCATAACGCATAACGCATAACGCATAACGAATAACGCATATCGCACAACGCATAACGCATAACGCATAACGCATAACGCATAACGCATAACGCATAACGCATAACGCATAACGCATAACGCATAACGCATAAGGCATAACGCATAACGCATAACGCATAACGCATAACGCATAACGCATAACGCATAACGCATAACGCATAACGCATAACGCATAACGCATAACGCATAACGCATAACGCATAACGCATAACGCATAACGCACAACGCACAACGCACAACGCACAACGCATAACGCACAACGCACAACGCACAACGCATAACGCACAACGCACAACGCACAACGCATAACGCATAACGCATAACGCATAACGCATAACGCATAACGCATAACGCATAACGCATAACGCATAACGCATAACTCATAACGCATAACGCATAACGCATAACGCATAACGCATAACGCATAACGCATAACGCATAACGCATAACGCATAACGCATAACGCATAACGCACAACGCACAACGCACAACGCACAACGCACAACGCACAACGCACAACGCATAACGCATAACGCATAACGCATAACGCATAACGCATAACGCATAACGCATAACGCATAACGCATAACGCATAAAGCATAACGCACAACGCACAACGCACAACGCAGAACGCATAACGCAGAACGCATAACGCATAACGCATAACGCATAACGCATAACGCATAACGCATAACGCATAACGCATCGCGCATAACGCATAACGCATAACGCATAACGCATAACGCATATCGCATAACGCATAACGCATAACGCATAACGAATAACGCATATCGCATAACGCATAACGCATAACGCATAACGCATAACGCATAACGCATAACGCATAACGCATAACGCATAACGCATAACGCATAACGCATAACGCATAACGCATAACGCATAACGCATAACGCATAACGCATAACGCATAACGCATAACGCATAACGCATAACGCATAACGCACAACGCATAAAGCATAACGCACAACGCACAACGCACAACGCACAACGCACAACGCACAACGCATAACGCATAACGCATAACGCACAACGCATAACGCATAACGCATAACGCATAACGCATAACGCATAACGCATAAGGCATAACGCATAACGCATAACGCATAACGCATAACGCATAACGCATAACGCATAACGCATAACGCATAACGCATAACGCATAACGCATAACGCATAACGCATAACGCATAACGCACAACGCATAACGCATAACGCACAACGCATAACGCACAACGCACAACGCACAACGCATAACGCACAACGCACAACGCACAACGCATAACGCATAACGCATAACACATAACGCATAACGCATAACGCATAACGCATAACGCATAACGCATAACGCATAACGCATAACGCATAACGCATAACGCATAACGCATAACGCATAACGCATAACGCATAACGCATAACGCATAACGCATAACGCATAACGCATAACGCATAACGCATAACGCATAACGCATAACGCATAACGCATAACGCATAACGCATAACGCATAACGCATAACGCATAACGCATAACGCATAACGCATAACGCATAACGCATAACGCATAACGCATAACGCATAACGCATAACGCATAACGCATAACGCATAACGCATAACGCATAACGCATAACGCATAACGCATAACGCATAACGCATAACGCATAACGCTTAACGCATAACGCATAACGCATAAAGCATTACGCATAACGGATAACGCATGACGCATAACGAATAACCCATAACGCATAACGCATAACGCATAAAGCATAGCCCATAACGCATAACGCATAACGCATAACGCATTTCGCATAACGCATAACACATAACGCATAACGCATAACGCATAACGCATAACGCATAACGCATAACGCTTAACGAATAACGCATAACGCATAACGCATAACGCATAACGCATAACGCATAACGCTTAACGAATAACGCATAACGCATAACGCATAACGCATAACGCATAACGCATAACGCATAACGCATAACGCATAACGCATAACGCATAACGCATAACGCATAACGCACAACGCATAACGCACAACGCATAACGCATAACGCACAACGCACAACGCATAACGCATAACGCATAACGCATAACGCATAACGCATAACGCATAACGCATAACGCATAACGCATAACGCATAACGCATAACGCATAACGCATAACGCATAACGCATAACGCATAACGCATAACGCATAACGCATAACGCATAACGCATAACGCATAACGCATAACGCATAACGCATAACGAATAACGCATACCGTATAGCGCATAACGCATAACGCACAACGCACAACGCACAACGCACAACGCACAACGCATAACGCATAACGCATAACGCATAACGCATAACGCATAACGCATAACGCATAACGCATAACGCATAACGCATAACGCATAACGCATAACGCATAACGCACAACGCATAACGCACAACGCATAACGCATAACGCACAACGCACAACGCATAACGCATAACGCATAACGCATAACGCATAACGCATAACGCATAACGCATAACGCATAACGCATAACGCATAACGCATAACGCATAACGCATAACGCATAACGCATAACGCATAACGCATAACGCATAACGCATAACGCATAACGCATAACGCATAACGCATAACGCATAACGCATAACGCATAACGCATAACGCATAACGCATAACGCATAACGCATAACGCATAACGCATAACGCATAACGCATAACGCATAACGCATAACGCATAACGCATAACGCATAACGCATAACGCATAACGCATAACGCATAACGCATAACGCATAACGCATAACGCATAACGCATAACGAATAACGCATACCGTATAGCGCATAACGCATAACGCACAACGCACAACGCACAACGCACAACGCACAACGCATAACGCATAACGCATAACGCATAACGCATAACGCATAACGCATAACGCATAACGCATAACGCATAACGCATAACGCATAACGCATAACGCATAACGCATAACGCATAACGCACAACGCATAACGCACAACGCATAACGCATAACGCACAACGCACAACGCATAACGCATAACGCATAACGCATAACGCATAACGCATAACGCATAACGCATAACGCATAACGCATAACGCATAACGCATAACGCATAACGCATAACGCATAACGCATAACGCATAACGCATAACGCATAACGCATAACGCATAACGCATAACGCATAACGCATAACGCATAACGCATAACGCATAACGCATAACGCATAACGCATAACGCATAACGCATAACGCATAACGCATAACGCATAACGCATAACGCATAACGCATAACGCATAACGCATAACGCATAACGCATAACGCATAACGCATAACGCATAACGCATAACGCATAACGCATAACGCATAACGCATAACGCATAACGCATAATGCATAACGTATAACGCATAACGCATAATGCAAAAGTCATAATGCAAAAGTCATAACGCAAAACGCATAACGCATAACGCATAACGCATAACGCATAACGCATAACCCATAACGCATTACGCATAAGGCATAACGCATAACGAATGACGCATAACGCATAACGCATAACGCATAACGCATAACGCATAACGCATAACGCATAACGCATAACGCATAACGCATAACGCATAACGCATAACGCATAACGCATAACGCATAACGCATAACGCATAACGCATAACGCATAACGCATAACGCATAACGCATAACGCATAACGCATCACGCATAACGCATAACGCATAACGCATAACGCATAACGCATAACGCATAACGCATAACGCATAACCCATAACGCATAACGCATAACGCATTTCGCATAACGCATAACGCATGACGCATAACGCATAAAGCATAGCCCATAACCCATAACATATAGCGCATATCGCATAACGCATAATGCAAAAGTCATAATGCAAAAGTCATGACGCAAAACGCATAACGCATAACGCATAAGGCATAACGCATAACGCATAACTCATAAAACATTACGCATAACGCATAACGCATAACGCATAACGCATAACGCATAACGCATAACGCATAACGCATAACGCATAACGCATAACGCATAACGCATAACGCATAACGCATAACGCATAACGCATAACGCATAACGCATAACGCATAACGCATAACGCATAACGCATAACGCATAACGCATAACGCATAACGCATAACGCATAACGCATAACGCATAACGCATAACGCATAACGCATAACGCATAACGCATAACGCATGACGCATAACGCATAAAGCATAGCCCATAACCCATAACATATAGCGCATATCGCATAACGCATAATGCAAAAGACATAATGCAAAAGTCATGACGCAAAACGCATAACGCATAACGCATATCGCATAACGCATAACGCATAACGCATAACGCATAACGCATAACGCATAACGCATAACGCATAACGCATAACGCATAACGCATATCGCATAACGCATAACGCATAACGCATATCGCATAACGCATAACGCATAACGCATAACGAATAACGCATATCGCACAACGCATAACGCATAACGCATAACGCATAACGCATAACGCATAACGCATAACGCATAACGCATAACGCACAACGCATAACGCATAACGCACAACGCATAACGCACAACGCACAACGCACAACGCATAACGCACAACGCACAACGCATAACGCATAACGCATACCGCATAACGCATAACGCATAACGCATAACGCATAACGCATAACGCATAACGCATATCGCATAACGCATAACGCATAACGCATATCGCATAACGCATAACGCATAACGCATAACGAATAACGCATATCGCACAACGCATAACGCATAACGCATAACGCATAACGCATAACGCATAACGCATAACGCATAACGCATAACGCATAACGCATAAGGCATAACGCATAACGCATAACGCATAACGCATAACGCATAACGCATAACGCATAACGCATAACGCATAACGCATAACGCATAACGCATAACGCATAACGCATAACGCATAACGCATAACGCACAACGCATAACGCATAACGCACAACGCATAACGCATAACGCATAAAGCATAGCCCATAACCCATAACATATAGCGCATATCGCATAACGCATAATGCAAAAGACATAATGCAAAAGTCATGACGCAAAACGCATAACGCATAACGCATATCGCATAACGCATAACGCATAACGCATAACGCATAACGCATAACGCATAACGCATAACGCACAACGCATAACGCACAACGCATAACGCATAACGCACAACGCACAACGCATAACGCATAACGCATAACGCATAACGCATAACGCATAACGCATAACGCATAACGCATAACGCATAACGCATAACGCATAACGCATAACGCATAACGCATAACGCATAACGCATAACGCATAACGCATAACGCATAACGCATAACGCATAACGCATAACGCATAACGCATAACGCATAACGCATAACGCATAACGCATAACGCATAACGCATAACGCATAACGCATAACGCATAACGCATAACGCATAACGCATAACGCATAACGCATAACGCATAACGCATAACGCATAACGCATAACGCATAACGCATAACGCATAACGCATAACGCATAACGCATAATGCATAACGTATAACGCATAACGCATAATGCAAAAGTCATAATGCAAAAGTCATAACGCAAAACGCATAACGCATAACGCATAACGCATAACGCATAACGCATAACCCATAACGCATTACGCATAAGGCATAACGCATAACGAATGACGCATAACGCATAACGCATAACGCATAACGCATAACGCATAACGCATAACGCATAACGCATAACGCATAACGCATAACGCATAACGCATAACGCATAACGCATAACGCATGACGCATAACGCATAACGCATAACGCATAACGCATAACGCATAACGCATAACGCATAACGCATAACGCATAACGCATAACGCATCACGCATAACGCATAACGCATAACGCATAACGCATAACGCATAACGCATAACGCATAACGCATAACGCATAACCCATAACGCATAACGCATAACGCATTTCGCATAACGCATAACGCATGACGCATAACGCATAAAGCATAGCCCATAACCCATAACATATAGCGCATATCGCATAACGCATAATGCAAAAGTCATAATGCAAAAGTCATGACGCAAAACGCATAACGCATAACGCATAAGGCATAACGCATAACGCATAACTCATAAAACATTACGCATAACGCATAACGCATAACGCATAACGCATAACGCATAACGCATAACGCATAACGCATAACGCATAACGCATAACGCATAACGCATAACGCATAACGCATAACGCATAACGCATAACGCATAACGCATAACGCATAACGCATAACGCATAACGCATAACGCATAACGCATAACGCATAACGCATAACGCATAACGCATAACGCATAACGCATAACGCATAACGCATAACGCATAACGCATAACGCATAACGCATAACGCATAACGCATAACGCATAACGCATAACGCATAACGCATAACGCATAACGCATAACGCATAACGCATAACGCATAACGCATAACGCATAACGCATAACGCATAACGCATAACGAATAACGCATACCGTATAGCGCATAACGCATAACGCACAACGCACAACGCACAACGCACAACGCACAACGCATAACGCATAACGCATAACGCATAACGCATAACGCATAACGCATAACGCATAACGCATAACGCATAACGCATAACGCATAACGCATAACGCATAACGCATAACGCACAACGCATAACGCACAACGCATAACGCATAACGCACAACGCACAACGCATAACGCATAACGCATAACGCATAACGCATAACGCATAACGCATAACGCATAACGCATAACGCATAACGCATAACGCATAACGCATAACGCATAACGCATAACGCATAACGCATAACGCATAACGCATAACGCATAACGCATAACGCATAACGCATAACGCATAACGCATAACGCATAACGCATAACGCATAACGCATAACGCATAACGCATAACGCATAACGCATAACGCATAACGCATAACGCATAACGCATAACGCATAACGCATAACGCATAACGCATAACGCATAACGCATAACGCATAACGCATAACGCATAACGCATAATGCATAACGTATAACGCATAACGCATAATGCAAAAGTCATAATGCAAAAGTCATAACGCAAAACGCATAACGCATAACGCATAACGCATAACGCATAACGCATAACCCATAACGCATTACGCATAAGGCATAACGCATAACGAATGACGCATAACGCATAACGCATAACGCATAACGCATAACGCATAACGCATAACGCATAACGCATAACGCATAACGCATAACGCATAACGCATAACGCATAACGCATAACGCATAACGCATAACGCATAACGCATAACGCATAACGCATAACGCATAACGCATAACGCATAACGCATAACGCATAACGCATCACGCATAACGCATAACGCATAACGCATAACGCATAACGCATAACGCATAACGCATAACGCATAACCCATAACGCATAACGCATAACGCATTTCGCATAACGCATAACGCATGACGCATAACGCATAAAGCATAGCCCATAACCCATAACATATAGCGCATATCGCATAACGCATAATGCAAAAGTCATAATGCAAAAGTCATGACGCAAAACGCATAACGCATAACGCATAAGGCATAACGCATAACGCATAACTCATAAAACATTACGCATAACGCATAACGCATAACGCATAACGCATAACGCATAACGCATAACGCATAACGCATAACGCATAACGCATAACGCATAACGCATAACGCATAACGCATAACGCATAACGCATAACGCATAACGCATAACGCATAACGCATAACGCATAACGCATAACGCATAACGCATAACGCATAACGCATAACGCATAACGCATAACGCATAACGCATAACGCATAACGCATGACGCATAACGCATAAAGCATAGCCCATAACCCATAACATATAGCGCATATCGCATAACGCATAATGCAAAAGACATAATGCAAAAGTCATGACGCAAAACGCATAACGCATAACGCATATCGCATAACGCATAACGCATAACGCATAACGCATAACGCATAACGCATAACGCATAACGCATAACGCATAACGCATAACGCATATCGCATAACGCATAACGCATAACGCATATCGCATAACGCATAACGCATAACGCATAACGAATAACGCATATCGCACAACGCATAACGCATAACGCATAACGCATAACGCATAACGCATAACGCATAACGCATAACGCATAACGCACAACGCATAACGCATAACGCACAACGCATAACGCACAACGCACAACGCACAACGCATAACGCACAACGCACAACGCATAACGCATAACGCATACCGCATAACGCATAACGCATAACGCATAACGCATAACGCATAACGCATAACGCATATCGCATAACGCATAACGCATAACGCATATCGCATAACGCATAACGCATAACGCATAACGAATAACGCATATCGCACAACGCATAACGCATAACGCATAACGCATAACGCATAACGCATAACGCATAACGCATAACGCATAACGCATAACGCATAAGGCATAACGCATAACGCATAACGCATAACGCATAACGCATAACGCATAACGCATAACGCATAACGCATAACGCATAACGCATAACGCATAACGCATAACGCATAACGCATAACGCATAACGCATAACGCATAACGCACAACGCATAACGCATAACGCACAACGCATAACGCATAACGCATAAAGCATAGCCCATAACCCATAACATATAGCGCATATCGCATAACGCATAATGCAAAAGACATAATGCAAAAGTCATGACGCAAAACGCATAACGCATAACGCATATCGCATAACGCATAACGCATAACGCATAACGCATAACGCATAACGCATAACGCATAACGCATAACGCATAACGCATAACGCATAACGCATATCGCATAACGCATAACGCATAACGCATATCGCATAACGCATAACGCATAACGCATAACGAATAACGCATATCGCACAACGCATAACGCATAACGCATAACGCATAACGCATAACGCATAACGCATAACGCATAACGCATAACGCACAACGCATAACGCATAACGCACAACGCATAACGCACAACGCACAACGCACAACGCATAACGCACAACGCACAACGCATAACGCATAACGCATACCGCATAACGCATAACGCATAACGCATAACGCATAACGCATAACGCATAACGCATATCGCATAACGCATAACGCATAACGCATATCGCATAACGCATAACGCATAACGCATAACGAATAACGCATATCGCACAACGCATAACGCATAACGCATAACGCATAACGCATAACGCATAACGCATAACGCATAACGCATAACGCATAACGCATAAGGCATAACGCATAACGCATAACGCATAACGCATAACGCATAACGCATAACGCATAACGCATAACGCATAACGCATAACGCATAACGCATAACGCATAACGCACAACGCATAACGCATAACGCACAACGCATAACGCACAACGCACAACGCACAACGCATAACGCACAACGCACAACGCATAACGCATAACGCATAACGCATAACGCATAACGCATAACGCATAACGCATAACGCATAACGCATAACGCATAACGCATAACGCATAACGCATAACGCATAACGCATAACGCATAACGCATAACGCATAACGCATAACGCATAACGCATAACGCATAACGCATAACGCATAACGCACAACGCACAACGCACAACGCACAACGCACAACGCACAACGCACAACGCATAACGCATAACGCATAACGCATAACGCGTAACGCATAACGCATAACGCATAACGCATAAAGCATAACGCACAACGCACAACGCACAACGCAGAACGCATAACGCAGAACGCATAACGCATAACGCATAACGCATAACGCATAACGCATAACGCATAACGCATAACGCATAACGCATAACGCATAACGCATAACGCATAACGCATAACGCATAACGCATAACGCATAACGCATAACGCATAACGCATAACGCATAACGCATAACGCATAACGCATAATGCAAAAGTCATAATGCAAAAGTCATAACGCATGACGCATAACGCATAACGCATAACGCATAACGCATAACGCATAACGCATAACGCATAACGCATAACGCATAACGCATAACGCATAACGCATAACGCATAACGCATAACGCATAACGCATAACGCATAACGCATAACGCATAACGCATAATGGAAAAGTCATAATGCAAAAGTCATAACGCAAAACGCATAACGCATAACGCATAACGCATAACGCATAACGCATAACGCATAACGCATAACGCATAACGCATAACGCATAACGCATAACGCATAACGCATAACGCATAACGCATAACGCATAACGCATAACGCAAAACGCATAACGCATAACGCATAACGCATAACGCATAACCCATAACGCATTACGCATAAGGCATAACGCATAACGAATAACGCATAACGCATAACGCATAACGCATAACGCATAACGCATAACGCATAACGCATAACGCATAACGCATAACGCATAACGCATAACGCATAACGCATAACGCATAACGCATAACGCATAACGCATAACGCATAACGCATAACGCATAACGCATAACGCATAACGCATAACGCATAACGCATACGCATATAGACGCATAACGCATAACGCATAACGCATAACGCATAACGCATAACGCATAACGCATAACGACGATAACGTCATAACGCATAATGCAAAAGTCATAAGTGCAAAAGTCATAACGCAAAACGCATAACGCATAACGCCATAACGCATAACGCATAACGCATAACGCATAACGCATAACGCATAAACGCATAACGCATAACGCATAACGCATAACGCATAACGCATAACGCATAACGCATAACGCATAACGCATAACGCATAACGCATAACGCATAACGCATAACGCATAACGCATAACGCATAACGCATAACGCATAACGCATAACGCATAACGCATAACGCATAACGCATAACGCATAACAAATAACGCATAACGCATAACGCATAACGCATAACGCATAACGCATATCGCATAACGTATAACGCATAACGCATAACGCATAACGCATAACGCATAACGCATAACGCATAACGCATAACGCATAACGCATAACGCATAACGCATAACGCATAACGCATAACGCATAACGCATAACGCATAACGCATAACGCATAACGCATAACGCATAACGCATAACGCATAAGCATAACGCATAACGCATAACGCATAACGCATAACGCATAACGCATAACGCATAACGCATAACGAATAACGCATAACGCATAACGCATAACGCATAACGCATAACGCATAACGCATAACGCATAACGCATAACGCATAACGCATA
>NW_027469462.1:0-133854 GCF_051020765.1 Lasioglossum baleicum | reverse complement strand
GTGTTTTTAACTCGACTAGCCTGCGGGGATGCATCCTCTCGCACGTGTTTTTATTCGACTAGCCTGCGGGATGCATCCTCTCGCACGTGATTTTACTTCGACTAGCCTGCGGGATGCATCCTCTCGCACGTGTTTTTACTCGACTAGCCTGCGGGATGCATCCTCTCGCACGTGTTTTTACTCGACTAGCCTGCGGGATGCATCCTCTCGCACGTGTTTTTACTCGACTAGCCTGCGGGATGCATCGCTCTCGCACGTGTTTTTACTCGACTAGCCTGCGGGATGCATCCTCTCGCACGTGTTTTTACTCGACTAGCCTGCGGGATGCATCCTCTCGCACGTGTTTTTACTCGACTAGCCTGCGGGATGCATCCTCTCGCACGTGTTTTTACTCGACTAGCCTGCGGGATGCATCCTCTCGCACGTGTTTTTACTCGACTAGCCTGCGGGATGCATCCTCTCGCACGTGTTTTTACTCGACTAGCCTGCGGGATGCATCCTCTCGCACGTGTTTTTACTCGACTAGCCTGCGGGATGCATCCTCTCGCACGTGTTTTTACTCGACTAGCCTGCGGGATGCATCCTCTCGCACGTGTTTTTGCTCGACTAGCCTGCGGGATGCATCCTCTCGCACGTGTTTTTACTCGACTAGCCTGCGGGATGCATCCTCTCGCACGTGTTTTTACTCGACTAGCCTGCGGGATGCATCCTCTCGCACGTGTTTTTACTCGACTAGCCTGCGGGATGCATCCTCTCGCACGTGTTTTTTACTCGACTAGCCTGCGGGATGCATCCTCTCGCACGTGTTTTTACTCGACTAGCCTGCGGGATGCATCCTCTCGCACGTGTTTTTACTCGACTAGCCTGCGGGATGCATCCTCTCGCACGTGTTTTTACTCGACTAGCCTGCGGGATGCATCCTCTCGCACGTGTTTTTACTCGACTAGCCTGCGGGATGCATCCTCTCGCACGTGTTTTTACTCGACTAGCCTGCGGGATGCATCCTCTCGCACGTGTTTTTACTCGACTAGCCTGCGGGATGCATCCTCTCGCACGTGTTTTTACTCGACTAGCCTGCGGGATGCATCCTCTCGCACGTGTTTTTACTCGACTAGCCTGCGGGATGCATCATCTCGCACGTGTTTTTACTCGACTAGCCTGCGGGATGCATCGTATCGCACGTGTTTTTACTCGACTAGCCTGCGGGATGCATCCTCTCGCACGTGTTTTTGCCCGACTAGCCTGCGGATGCATCCTCTCGCACGTGTTTTTACTCGACTAGCCTGCGGGATGCATCCTCTCGCACGTGTTTTTACTCGAGTAGCCTGCGGGATGCATCCTCTCGCACGTGTTTTTACTCGACTAGCCTGCGGGGTGCATCCTCTCGCACGTGTTTTTACTCGACTAGCCTGCGGGATGCATCCTCTCGCACGTGTTTTTACTCGACTAGCCTGCGGGATGCATCCTCTCGCACGTGTTTTTACTCGACTAGCCTGCGGGATGCATCCTCTCGCACGTGTTTTTGCTCGACTAGCCTGCGGGATGCATCCTCTCGCACGTGTTTTTACACGACTAGCCTGCGGGATGCATCCTCTCGCACGTGTTCTTCACTCGACTAGCCTGCGGGATGCATCCTCTCGCACGTGTTTTTACTCGACTAGCCTGCGGGATGCATCCTCTCGCACGTGTTTTTACTCGACTAGCCTGCGGGATGCATCGTATCGCACGTGTTTTTACTCGACTAGCCTGCGGGATGCATCCTCTCGCACGTGTTTTACTCGACTAGCCTGCGGGATGCATCCTCTCGCACGTGTTCTTCACTCGACTAGCCTGCGGGATGCATCCTCTCGCACGTGTTTTTACTCGACTAGCCTGCGGGATGCATCCTCTCGCACGTGTTTTTACTCGACTAGCCTGCGGGATGCATCGTATCGCACGTGTTTTTACTCGACTAGCCTGCGGGATGCATCCTCTCGCACGTGTTTTTACTCGACTAGCCTGCGGGATGCATCCTCTCGCACGTGTTTTTACTCGACTAGCCTGCGGGATGCATCCTCTCGCACGTGTTTTTACTCGACTAGCCTGCTGGATGCATCCTCTCAAACGTGTTTTTACTCGACTAGCGTGCGGGATGCATCCTCTTGCACGTGTTTTTGCTCGACTACCCTGCGGATGCATCCTCTCGCACTTGTTTTTACTCGACTAGCCTGCGGGATGCATCCTCTCGCACGTGTTTTTACTCGACTAGCCTGCGGGATGCATCCTCTCGCACGTGTTTTTACTCGTCTAAGCTGCGGGATGCATCCTCTCGCACGTGTTTTTACTCGACTAGCCTGCGGGATGCATCCTCTCGCACGTGTTTTAACTCGACTAGCCTGCGGATGCATCCTCTCGCACGTGTTTTTACTCGACTAGCCTGCGGGATGCATCCTCTCGCACGTGTTTTTACTCGACTAGCCTGCGGGATGCATCCTCTCGCACGTGATTTTACTCGACTAGCCTGCGGGATGCATCCTCTCGCACGTGTTTTTACTCGACTAGCCTGCGGGATGCATCCTCTCGCACGTGTTTTTACTCGACTAGCCTGCGGGATGCATCCTCTCGCACGTGTTTTTGCTCGACTAGCCTGCGGGATGCATCCTCTCGCACGTGTTTTTACACGACTAGCCTGCGGATGCATCCTCTCGCACGTGTTTTTGCCCGACTAGCCTGTGGGATGCATCTTCTCGCACGTGTTTTTACTCGACTAGCCTGCGGGATGCATCCTCTTGCACGTGTTTTTACTCGACTAGCCTGCGGGATGCATCCTCTCGCACGTGTTTTTACTCGACTAGCCTGCGGGATGCATCCTCTCGCACGTGTTTTTACTCGTCTAGGCTGCGGGATGCATCCTCTCGAACGTGTTTTTACTCGAGTAGTCTGCGGGATGCATCCTCTCGCACGTGTTTTTACTCGACTAGCCTGCGGGGATGCATCCTCTCGCACGTGTTTTTACTCGACTAGCCTGCGGAATGCATCCTCTCGCACGTGTTCTTCACTCGACTAGCCTGCGGGATGCATCCTCTCGCACGTGTTTTTACTCGACTAGCCTGCGGGATGCATCCTCTCGCACGTGTTTTTACTCGACTAGCCTGCGGGATGCATCGTATCGCACGTGTTTTTACTCGACTAGCCTGCGGGATGCATCCTCTCGCACGTGTTTTTACTCGACTAGCCTGCGGGATGCATCCTCTCGCACGTGTTCTTAGCTCGACTAGCCTGCGGGATGCATCCTCTCGCACTTGTTTTTACTCGACTAGTCTGCGGGATGCATCCTCTCGCACGTGTTTTTACTCGACTAGCCTGCGGGATGCATCCTCTCGCACGTGTTTTTACTCGACTAGCCTGCGGAATGCATCCTCTCGCACGTGTTCTTCACTCGACTAGCCTGCGGGATGCATCCTCTCGCACGTGTTTTTACTCGACTAGCCTGCGGGATGCATCCTCTCGCACGTGTTTTTACTCGACTAGCCTGCGGGATGCATCGTATCGCACGTGTTTTTACTCGACTAGCCTGCGGGATGCATCCTCTCGCACGTGTTCTTCACTCGACTAGCCTGCGGGATGCATCCTCTCGCACGTGTTTTTACTCGACTAGCCTGCGGGATGCATCCTCTCGCACGTGTTTTTACTCGACTAGCCTGCGGGATGCATCGTATCGCACGTGTTTTTACTCGACTAGCCTGCGGGATGCATCCTCTCGCACGTGTTTTTACTCGACTAGCCTGCGGGATGCATCCTCTCGCACGTGTTCTTCACTCGACTAGCCTGCGGGATGCATCCTCTCGCACGTGTTTTTACTCGACTAGCCTGCGGGATGCATCCTCTCGCACGTGTTTTTACTCGACTAGCCTGCGGGATGCATCGTATCGCACGTGTTTTTACTCGACTAGCCTGCGGGATGCATCCTCTCGCACGTGTTTTTACTCGACTAGCCTGCGGGATGCATCCTCTCGCACGTGTTTTTACTCGACTAGCCTGCGGGATGCATCCTCTCGCACGTGTTTTTACTCGACTAGCCTGCTGGATGCATCCTCTCAACGTGTTTTTACTCGACTAGCCGTGCGGGATGCATCCTCTTGCACGTGTTTTTGCTCGACTACCCTGCGGGATGCATCCTCTCGCACTTGTTTTTACTCGACTAGCCTGCGGGATGCATCCTCTCGCACGTGTTTTTACTCGACTAGCCTGCGGGATGCATCCTCTCGCACGTGTTTTTACTCGTCTAAGCTGCGGGATGCATCCTCTCGCACGTGTTTTTACTCGACTAGCCTGCGGATGCATCCTCTCGCACGTGTTTTTACTCGACTAGCCTGCGGGATGCATCCTCTCGCACGTGTTTTTACTCGACTAGCCTGCGGGATGCATCCTCTCGCACGTGTTTTTACTCGACTAGCCTGCGGGATGCATCCTCTCGCACGTGATTTTACTCGACTAGCCTGCGGGATGCATCCTCTCGCACGTGTTTTTACTCGACTAGCCTGCGGGATGCATCCTCTCGCACGTGTTTTTACTCGACTAGCCTGCGGGATGCATCCTCTCGCACGTGTTTTTGCTCGACTAGCCTGCGGGATGCATCCTCTCGCACGTGTTTTTACACGACTAGCCTGCGGGATGCATCCTCTCGCACGTGTTTTTGCCCGACTAGCCTGTGGGATGCATCTTCTCGCACGTGTTTTTACTCGACTAGCCTGCGGGATGCATCCTCTTGCACGTGTTTTTACTCGACTAGCCTGCGGGATGCATCCTCTCGCACGTGTTTTTACTCGACTAGCCTGCGGGATGCATCCTCTCGCACGTGTTTTTACTCGTCTAGGCTGCGGGATGCATCCTCTCGAACGTGTTTTTACTCGAGTAGTCTGCGGATGCATCCTCTCGCACGTGTTTTTACTCGACTAGCCTGCGGGGTGCATCCTCTCGCACGTGTTTTTACTCGACTAGCCTGCGGAATGCATCCTCTCGCACGTGTTCTTCACTCGACTAGCCTGCGGGATGCATCCTCTCGCACGTGTTTTTACTCGACTAGCCTGCGGGATGCATCCTCTCGCACGTGTTTTTACTCGACTAGCCTGCGGGATGCATCGTATCGCACGTGTTTTTACTCGACTAGCCTGCGGGATGCATCCTCTCGCACGTGTTTTTACTCGACTAGCCTGCGGGATGCATCCTCTCGCACGTGTTCTTGCTCGACTAGCCTGCGGGATGCATCCTCTCGCACTTGTTTTTACTCGACTAGTCTGCGGGATGCATCCTCTCGCACGTGTTTTTACTCGACTAGCCTGCGGGATGCATCCTCTCGCACGTGTTTTTACTCGACTAGCCTGCGGAATGCATCCTCTCGCACGTGTTCTTCACTCGACTAGCCTGCGGGATGCATCCTCTCGCACGTGTTTTTACTCGACTAGCCTGCGGGATGCATCCTCTCGCACGTGTTTTTACTCGACTAGCCTGCGGGATGCATCGTATCGCACGTGTTTTTACTCGACTAGCCTGCGGGATGCATCTTCTCGCACGTGTTTTTTACTCGACTAGCCTGCGGGATGCATCCTCTCGCACGTGTTTTTACTCGACTAGCCTGCGGGATGCATCCTCTCGCACGTGTTTTTACTCGACTAGCCTGCTGGATGCATCCTCTCAAACGTGTTTTTACTCGACTAGCCTGCGGGATGCATCCTCTCGCACGTGTTTTTGCTCGACTAGCCTGCGGGATGCATCCTCTCGCACTTGTTTTTACTCGACTAGCCTTAGGGATGCATCCTCTCGCACGTGTTTTTACTCGACTAGCCTGCGGGATGCATCCTCTCGCACGTGTTTTTACTCGACTAGCCTGCGGGATGCATCCTCTCGCACGTGTTTTTACTCGACTAGCCTGCTGGATGCATCCTCTCAAACGTGTTTTTACTCGACTAGCCTGCGGGATGCATCCTCTCGCACGTGTTCTTGCTCGACTAGCCTGCGGGATGCATCCTCTCGCACTTGTTTTTACTCGACTAGCCTGCGGGATGCATCCTCTCGCACGTGTTTTTACTCGACTAGCCTGCGGAATGCATCCTCTCGCACGTGTTCTTCACTCGACTAGCCTGCGGGATGCATCCTCTCGCACGTGTTTTTACTCGACTAGCCTGCGGGATGCATCCTCTCGCACGTGTTTTTACTCGACTAGCCTGCTGGATGCATCCTCTCAAACGTGTTTTTACTCGACTAGCCTGCGGGATGCATCCTCTCGCACGTGTTTTTGCTCGACTAGCCTGCGGGATGCATCCTCTCGCACTTGTTTTTACTCGACTAGCCTTAGGGATGCATCCTCTCGCACGTGTTTTTACTCGACTAGCCTGCGGGATGCATCCTCTCGCACGTGTTTTTACTCGACTAGCCTGCGGGATGCATCATCTCGCACGTGTTTTTACTCGACTAGCCTGCGGGATGCATCGTATCGCACGTGTTTTTACTCGACTAGCCTGCGGGATGCATCCTCTCGCACGTGTTTTTGCCCGACTAGCCTGCGGGATGCATCCTCTCGCACGTGTTTTTACTCGACTAGCCTGCGGGATGCATCCTCTCGCACGTGTTTTTACTCGACTAGCCTGCGGGATGCATCCTCTCGCACGTGTTTTTACTCGACTAGCCTGCGGGATGCATCCTCTCGCACGTGTTTTTACTCGTCTTGGCTGCGGGATGCATCCTCTCGCACGTGTTTTTACTCGAGTAGTCTGCGGGATGCATCCTCTAGCACGTGTTTTTACTCGACTAGCCTGCGGGGTGCATCCTCTCGCACGTGTTTTTACTCGACTAGCCTGCGGGATGCATCCTCTCGCACGTGTTCTTCACTCGACTAGCCTGGGGGTGCATCCACTCGCACGTGTTTTTACTCGACTAGCCTGCGGGATGCATCCTCTCGCACGTGTTTTTACTCCACTAGCCTGCTGGATGCATCCTCTCAAACGTGTTTTTACTCGACTAGCCTGCGGGATGCATCCTCTCGCACGTGTTCTTGCTCGACTAGCCTGCGGGATGCATCCTCTCGCACTTGTTTTTACTCGACTAGCCTGCGGGATGCATCCTCTCGCACGTGTTTTTACTCGTCTAAGCTGCGGGATGCATCCGCTCGCACGTGTTTTTACTCGACTAGCCTGCGGGATGCATCCTCTCGCACGTGTTTTTACTCGAGTAGCCTGCGGGATGCATCCTCTCGCACGTGTTTTTACTCGACTAGCCTGCGGGATGCATCCTCTCGCACGTGTTTTTACTCGACTAGCCTGCGGGATGCATCATCTCGCACGTGTTTTTGCTCGACTAGCCTGCGGGATGCATCCTCTCGCACCTGTTTTTTGCTCGACTAGCCTGCGGGACGCATCCTCTGGCACGTGTTCTTCACTCGACTAGCCTGCGGGATGCATCCTCTCGCACGTGTTTTTACTCGACTAGCCTGCGGGATGCATCCTCTCGCACGTGTTTTTACTCGACTAGCCTGCGGGATGCATCATCTCGCACGTGTTTTTGCTCGACTAGCCTGCGGGACGCATCCTCTGGCACGTGTTCTTCACTCGACTAGCCTGCGGGATGCATCCTCTCGCACGTGTTTTTACTCGACTAGCCTGCGGGATGCATCCTCTCGCACGTGTTTTTACTCGACTAGCCTGCGGGATGCATCCTCTCGCACGTGTTTTTACTCGACTAGCCTGCGGGATGCATCCTCTCGCACGTGTTTTTACTCGACTAGCCTGCGGGATGCATCCTCTCGCACGTGTTTTTACTCGACTAGCCTGCGGGATGCATCCTCTCGCACGTGTTTTTACTCGAGTAGCCTGCGGGATGCATCCTCTCGCACGTGTTTTTACTCGACTAGCCTGCGGGGTGCATCCTCTCGCACGTGTTTTTACTCGACTAGCCTGCGGGATGCAACCTCTCGCACGTGTGTTTACTCGACTATCCTGCGGGATGCATCCTCTCGCACGTGTTTTTACTCGACTAGCCTGCGGGATGCATCCTCTCGCACGTGTTTTTACTCGACTAGCCTGCGGGGTGCATCCTCTCGCACGTGTTTTTACTCGACTAGCCTGCGGGATGCATCCTCTCGCACGTGTTTTTACTCGACTAGCCTGCGGGATGCATCCTCTCGCACGTGTTTTTATTCGACTAGCCTGCGGGATACATCCTCTCGCAAGTGTTTTTACTCGACTAGCCTGCGGGGTGCATCCTCTCGCACGTGTTTTTACTCGACTAGCCTGCGGGATGCATCCTCTCGCACGTGTTTTTACTCGACTAGCCTGCGGGATGCATCCTCTCGCACGTGTTTTTACTCGAGTAGCCTGCGGGATGCATCCTCTCGCACGTGTTTTTACTCGACTAGCCTGCGGGGTGCATCCTCTCGCACGTGTTTTTACTCGACTAGCCTGCGGGATGCATCCTCTCGCACGTGTTTTTACTCGACTAGCCTGCGGGATGCATCCTCTCGCACGTGTTTTTACTCGACTAGCCTGCGGGATGCATCCTCTCGCACGTGTTTTTGCTCGACTAGCCTGCGGGATGCATCCTCTCGCACGTGTTTTTACACGACTAGCCTGCGGGATGCATCCTCTCGCACGTGTTTTTGCCCGACTAGCCTGCGGGATGCATCCTCTCGCACGTGTTTTTACTCGACTAGCCTGCGGGATGCATCCTCTCGCACGTGTTTTTACTCGTCTAGGCTGCGGGATGCATCCTCTCCAACGTGTTTTTACTCGAGTAGTCTGCGGGATGCATCCTCTCGCACGTGTTTTTACTCGACTAGCCTGCGGGGTGCATCCTCTCGCACGTGTTTTTACTCGACTAGCCTGCGGGATGCATCCTCTCGCACGTGTTCTTCACTCGACTAGCCTGCGGGATGCATCCTCTCGCACGTGTTTTTACTCGACTAGCCTGCGGGATGCATCCTCTCGCACGTGTTTTTTACTCGACTAGCCTGCGGGATGCATCGTATCGCACGTGTTTTTACTCGACTAGCCTGCGGGATGCATCCTCTCGCACGTGTTTTTACTCGACTAGCCTGCGGGATGCATCCTCTCGCACGTGTTCTTCACTCGACTAGCCTGCGGGATGCATCCTCTCGCACGTGTTTTTACTCGACTAGCCTGCGGGATGCATCCTCTCGCACGTGTTTTTACTCGACTAGCCTGCGGGATGCATCGTATCGCACGTGTTTTTACTCGACTAGCCAGCGGGATGCATCCTCTCGCACGTGTTCTTCACTCGACTAGCCTGGGGGATGCATCCTCTCGCACGTGTTTTTACTCGACTAGCCTGCGGGATGCATCCTCTCGCACGTGTTTTTACTCGACTAGCCTGCGGGATGCATCGTATCGCACGTGTTTTTACTCGACTAGCCTGCGGGATGCATCCTCTCGCACGTGTTTTTACTCGACTAGCCTGCGGGATGCATCCTCTCGCACGTGTTCTTCACTCGACTAGCCTGCGGGATGCATCCTCTCGCACGTGTTTTTACTCGACTAGCCTGCGGGATGCATCCTCTCGCACGTGTTTTTTACTCGACTAGCCTGCGGGATGCATCCTCTCGCACGTGTTTTTACTCGTCTAGCCTGCGGGATGCATCCTCTCGCACGTGTTTTTACTCGACTAGCCTGCGGGATGCATCCTCTCGCACGTGTTTTAACTCGACTAGCCTGCGGGATGCATCCTCTCGCACGTGTTTTTACTCGACTAGCCTGCGGGATGCATCCTCTCGCACGTGTTTTTACTCGACTAGCCTGCGGGATGCATCCTCTCGCACGTGATTTTACTCGACTAGCCTGCGGGATGCATCCTCTCGCACGTGTTTTTACTCGAGTAGTCTGCGGGATGCATCCTCTCGCACGTGTTTTTACTCGACTAGCCTGCGGGGTGCATCCTCTCGCACGTGTTTTTACTCGACTAGCCTGCGGAATGCATCCTCTCGCACGTGTTCTTCACTCGACTAGCCTGCGGGATGCATCCTCTCGCACGTGTTTTTACTCGACTAGCCTGCGGGATGCATCCTCTCGCACGTGTTTTTACTCGACTAGCCTGCGGGATGCATCGTATCGCACGTGTTTTTACTCGACTAGCCTGCGGATGCATCCTCTCGCACGTGTTTTTACTCGACTAGCCTGCGGGATGCATCCTCTCGCACGTGTTTTTGCTCGACTAGCCTGCGGGATGCATCCTCTCGCACTTGTTTTTACTCGACTAGCCTGCGGGATGCATCCTCTCGCACGTGTTTTTACTCGACTAGCCTGCGGGATGCATCCTCTCGCACGTGTTTTTACTCGACTAGCCTGCGGAATGCATCCTCTCGCACGTGTTCTTCACTCGACTAGCCTGCGGGATGCATCCTCTCGCACGTGTTTTTACTCGACTAGCCTGCGGGATGCATCCTCTCGCACGTGTTTTTACTCGACTAGCCTGCGGGATGCATCGTATCGCACGTGTTTTTACTCGACTAGCCTGCGGGATGCATCCTCTCGCACGTGTTTTTACTCGACTAGCCTGCGGGATGCATCGTATCGCACGTGTTTTTACTCGACTAGCCTGCGGGATGCATCCTCTCGCACGTGTTTTTACTCGACTAGCCTGCTGGATGCATCCTCTCAAACGTGTTTTTACTCGACTAGCCTGCGGGATGCATCCTCTCGCACGTGTTCTTGCTCGACTAGCCTGCGGGATGCATCCTCTCGCACTTGTTTTTACTCGACTAGCCTGCGGGATGCATCCTCTCGCACGTGTTTTTACTCGACTAGCCTGCGGGATGCATCCTCTCGCACGTGTTTTTACTCGTCTAAGCTGCGGGATGCATCCGCTCGCACGTGTTTTTACTCGACTAGCCTGCGGGATGCATCCTCTCGCACGTGTTTTTACTCGACTAGCCGGCGGGATGCATCCTCTCGCACGTGTTTTTACTCGACTAGCCTGCGGGATGCATCCTCTCGCACGTGTTTTTATTCGACTATCCTGCGGGATGCATCCTCTCGCACGTGATTTTACTCGACTAGCCTGCGGGATGCATCCTCTCGCACGTGTTTTTACTCGACTAGCCTGCGGGATGCATCCTCTCGCACGTGTTTTTACTCGACTAGCCTGCGGGATGCATCCTCTCGCACGTGTTTTTACTCGAGTAGCCTGCGGGATGCATCCTCTCGCACGTGTTTTTACTCGACTAGCCTGCGGGTGCATCCTCTCGCACGTGTTTTTACTCGACTAGCCTGCGGGATGCATCCTCTCGCACGTGTTTTTACTCGACTAGCCTGCGGGATGCATCATCTCGCACGTGTTTTTGCTCGACTAGCCTGCGGGATGCATCCTCCCGCACCTGTTTTTGCTCGACTAGCCTGCGGGACGCATCCTCTGGCACGTGTTCTTCACTCGACTAGCCTGCGGGATGCATCCTCTCGCACGTGTTTTTACTCGACTAGCCTGCGGGATGCATCCTCTCGCACGTGTTTTTACTCGACTAGCCTGCGGGATGCATCATCTCGCACGTGTTTTTGCTCGACTAGCCTGCGGGATGCATCCTCTCGCACCTGTTTTTGCTCGACTAGCCTGCGGGACGCATCCTCTGGCACGTGTTCTTCACTCGACTAGCCTGCGGATGCATCCTCTCGCACGTGTTTTTACTCGACTAGCCTGCGGGATGCATCCTCTCGCACGTGTTTTTACTCGTCTAAGCTGCGGGATGCATCCGCTCGCACGTGTTTTTATTCGACTAGCCTGCGGGATGCATCCTCTCGCACGTGATTTTACTCGACTAGCCTGCGGGATGCATCCTCTCGCACGTGTTTTTACTCGACTAGCCTGCGGGATGCATCCTCTCGCACGTGTTTTTACTCGACTAGCCTGCGGGATGCATCATCTCGCACGTGTTTTTACTCGACTAGCCTGCGGGATGCATCGTATCGCACGTGTTTTTACTCGACTAGCCTGCGGGATGCATCCTCTCGCACGTGTTTTTGCCCGACTAGCCTGCGGGATGCATCCTCTCGCACGTGTTTTTACTCGACTAGCCTGCGGGATGCATCCTCTCGCACGTGTTTTTACTCGACTAGCCTGCGGGATGCATCCTCTCGCACGTGTTTTTACTCGACTAGCCTGCGGGATGCATCCTCTCGCACGTGTTTTTACTCGTCTTGGCTGCGGGATGCATCCTCTCGCACGTGTTTTTACTCGAGTAGTCTGCGGGATGCATCCTCTAGCACGTGTTTTTACTCGACTAGCCTGCGGGGTGCATCCTCTCGCACGTGTTTTTACTCGGCTAGCCTGCGGGATGCATCCTCTCGCACGTGTTCTTCACTCGACTAGCCTGCGGGATGCATCCTCTCAAACGTGTTTTTACTCGACTAGCCTGCGGGATGCATCCTCTCGCACGTGTTTTTGCTCGACTAGCCTGCGGGATGCATCCTCTCGCACTTGTTTTTACTCGACTAGCCTGCGGGATGCATCCTCTCGCACGTGTTTTTACTCGACTAGCCTGCGGGATGCATCCTCTCGCACGTGTTTTTACTCGTCTAAGCTGCGGGATGCATCCTCTCGCACGTGTTTTTACTCGACTAGCCTGCGGATGCATCCTCTCGCACGTGTTTTTACTCGACTAGCTGCGGATGCATCCTCTCGCACGTGTTTTTATTCGACTAGCCTGCGGGATGCATCCTCTCGCACGTGATTTTACTCGACTAGCCTGCGGGATGCATCCTCTCGCACGTGTTTTTACTCGACTAGCCTGCGGGATGCATCCTCTCGCACGTGTTTTTACTCGACTAGCCTGCGGGATGCATCATCTCGCACGTGTTTTTACTCGACTAGCCTGCGGGATGCATCGTATCGCACGTGTTTTTACTCGACTAGCCTGCGGGATGCATCCTCTCGCACGTGTTTTTGCCCGACTAGCCTGCGGGATGCATCCTCTCGCACGTGTTTTTACTCGACTAGCCTGCGGGATGCATCCTCTCGCACGTGTTCTTCACTCGACTAGCCTGCGGGATGCATCCTCTCGCACGTGTTTTTACTCGACTAGCCTGCGGGATACATCCTCTCGCACGTGTTTTTTCTCGACTAGCCTGCTGGATGCATCCTCTCAAACGTGTTTTTACTCGACTAGCCTGCGGGATGCATCCTCTCGCACGTGTTCTTGCTCGACTAGCCTGCGGGATGCATCCTCTCGCACTTGTTTTTACTCGACTAGCCTGCGGGATGCATCCTCTCGCACGTGTTTTTACTCGACTAGCCTGCGGAATGCATCCTCTCGCACGTGTTCTTCACTCGACTAGCCTGCGGGATGCATCCTCTCGCACGTGTTTTTACTCGACTAGCCTGCGGGATGCATCATCTCGCACGTGTTTTTGCTCGACTAGCCTGCGGGATGCATCCTCCCGCACCTGTTTTTGCTCGACTAGCCTGCGGGACGCATCCTCTGGCACGTGTTCTTCACTCGACTAGCCTGCGGGATGCATCCTCTCGCACGTGTTTTTACTCGACTAGCCTGCGGGATGCATCCTCTCGCACGTGTTTTTACTCGACTAGCCTGCGGGATGCATCCTCTCGCACGTGTTTTTACTCGAGTAGCCTGCGGGATGCATCCTCTCGCACGTGTTTTTACTCGACTAGCCTGCGGGGTGCATCCTCTCGCACGTGTTTTTACTCGACTAGCCTGCGGGATGCATCCTCTCGCACGTGTTTTTACTCGACTAGCCTGCGGGATGCATCATCTCGCACGTGTTTTTGCTCGACTAGCCTGCGGGATGCATCCTCCCGCACCTGTTTTTGCTCGACTAGCCTGCGGGACGCATCCTCTGGCACGTGTTCTTCACTCGACTAGCCTGCGGGATGCATCCTCTCGCACGTGTTTTTACTCGACTAGCCTGCGGGATGCATCCTCTCGCACGTGTTTTTACTCGACTAGCCTGCGGGATGCATCATCTCGCACGTGTTTTTGCTCGACTAGCCTGCGGGATGCATCCTCTCGCACCTGTTTTTGCTCGACTAGCCTGCGGGACGCATCCTCTGGCACGTGTTCTTCACTCGACTAGCCTGCGGGATGCATCCTCTCGCACGTGTTTTTACTCGACTAGCCTGCGGGATGCATCCTCTCGCACGTGTTTTTACTCGACTAGCCTGCGGGATGCATCCTCTCGCACGTGTTTTTTACTCGACTAGCCTGCGGGATGCATCCTCTAGCACGTGTTTTTACTCGAGTAACCTGCGGGATGCATCCTCTCGCACGTGTTTTTACTCTACTAGCCTGTGGGTGCATCCTCTCGCACGTGTTTTTACTCGACTAACCTGCGGGATGCATCCTCTCGCACGTGTTTTTACTCGACTAGCCTGCGGGATGCATCCTCTCGCTCGTGTTTTTATTCGACTAGCCTGCGGGATGCATCCTCTCGCACGTGTTTTTACTCGTCTTGGCTGCGGGATGCATCCTCTCGCACGTGTTTTTACTCCAGTAGTCTGCGGGATGCATCCTCTAGCACGTGTTTTTACTCGACTAGCCTGCGGGGTGCATCCTCTCGCACGTGTTTTTACTCGACTAGCCTGCGGGATGCATCCTCTCGCACGTGTTCTTCACTCGACTAGCCTGCGGGATGCATCCTCTCGCACGTGTTTTTACTCGACTAGCCTGCGGGATGCATCCTCTCGCACGTGTTTTTACTCGACTAGCCTGCTGGATGCATCCTCTCAAACGTGTTTTTACTCGACTAGCCTGCGGGATGCATCCTCTCGCACGTGTTTTTGCTCGACTAGCCTGCGGGATGCATCCTCTCGCACTTGTTTTTACTCGACTAGCCTGCGGGATGCATCCTCTCGCACGTGTTTTTACTCGACTAGCCTGCGGGATGCATCCTCTCGCACGTGTTTTTACTCGACTAGCCTGCGGAATGCATCCTCTCGCACGTGTTCTTCACTCGACTAGCCTGCGGGATGCATCCTCTCGCACGTGTTTTTACTCGACTAGCCTGCGGGATGCATCCTCTCGCACGTGTTTTTACTCGACTAGCCTGCGGGATGCATCGTATCGCACGTGTTTTTACTCGACTAGCCTGCGGGATGCATCTTCTCGCACGTGTTTTTACTCGACTAGCCTGCGGGATGCATCCTCTCGCACGTGTTTTTACTCGACTAGCCTGCGGGATGCATCCTCTCGCACGTGTTTTTAATCGACTAGCCTGCTGGATGCATCCTCTCAAACGTGTTTTTACTCGACTAGCCTGCGGGATGCATCCTCTCGCACGTGTTTTTGCTCGACTAGCCTGCGGGATGCATCCTCTCGCACTTGTTTTTACTCGACTAGCCTGCGGGATGCATCCTCTCGCACGTGTTTTTACTCGACTAGCCTGCGGGATGCATCCTCTCGCACGTGTTTTTACTCGTCTAAGCTGCGGGATGCATCCTCTCGCACGTGTTTTTACTCGACTAGCCTGCGGGATGCATCCTCTCGCACGTGTTTTTACTCGACTAGCCTGCGGGATGCATCCTCTCGCACGTGTTTTTACTCGACTAGCCTGCGGGATGCATCCTCTCGCACGTGTTTTTATTCGACTAGCCTGCGGGATGCATCCTCTCGCACGTGATTTTACTCGACTAGCCTGCGGGATGCATCCTCTCGCACGTGTTTTTACTCGACTAGCCTGCGGGATGCATCCTCTCGCACGTGTTTTTACTCGACTAGCCTGCGGGATGCATCCTCTCGCACGTGTTTTTATTCGACTAGCCTGCGGGATGCATCCTCTCGCACGTGTTTTTACTCGTCTTGGCTGCGGGATGCATCCTCTCGCACGTGTTTTTACTCCAGTAGTCTGCGGGATGCATCCTCTAGCACGTGTTTTTACTCGACTAGCCTGCGGGGTGCATCCTCTCGCACGTGTTTTTACTCGACTAGCCTGCGGGATGCATCCTCTCGCACGTGTTCTTCACTCGACTAGCCTGCGGGATGCATCCTCTCGCACGTGTTTTTACTCGACTAGCCTGCGGGATGCATCCTCTCGCACGTGTTTTTACTCGACTAGCCTGCTGGATGCATCCTCTCAAACGTGTTTTTACTCGACTAGCCTGCGGGATGCATCCTCTCGCACGTGTTTTTGCTCGACTAGCCTGCGGGATGCATTCTCTCGCACTTGTTTTTACTCGACTAGCCTGCGGGATGCATCCTCTCGCACGTGTTTTTACTCGACTAGCCTGCGGGATGCATCCTCTCGCACGTGTTTTTACTCGACTAGCCTGCGGAATGCATCCTCTCGCACGTGTTCTTCACTCGACTAGCCTGCGGGATGCATCCTCTCGCACGTGTTTTTACTCGACTAGCCTGCGGGATGCATCCTCTCGCACGTGTTTTTACTCGACTAGCCTGCGGGATGCATCGTATCGCACGTGTTTTTACTCGACTAGCCTGCGGGATGCATCTTCTCGCACGTGTTTTTACTCGACTAGCCTGCGGGATGCATCCTCTCGCACGTGTTTTTACTCGACTAGCCTGCGGGATGCATCCTCTCGCACGTGATTTTACTCGACTAGCCTGCTGGATGCATCCTCTCAAACGTGTTTTTACTCGACTAGCCTGCGGGATGCATCCTCTCGCACGTGTTTTTGCTCGACTAGCCTGCGGGATGCATCCTCTCGCACTTGTTTTTACTCGACTAGCCTGCGGGATGCATCCTCTCGCACGTGTTTTTACTCGACTAGCCTGCGGGATGCATCCTCTCGCACGTGTTTTTACTCGTCTAAGCTGCGGGATGCATCCTCTCGCACGTGTTTTTACTCGACTAGCCTGCGGGATGCATCCTCTCGCACGTGTTTTTACTCGACTAGCCTGCGGGATGCATCCTCTCGCACGTGTTTTTACTCGACTAGCCTGCGGGATGCATCCTCTCGCACGTGTTTTTATTCGACTAGCCTGCGGGATGCATCCTCTCGCACGTGATTTTACTCGACTAGCCTGCGGGATGCATCCTCTCGCACGTGTTTTTACTCGACTAGCCTGCGGGATGCATCCTCTCGCACGTGTTTTTACTCGACTAGCCTGCGGGATGCATCCTCTCGCACGTGTTTTTACTCGACTAGCCTGCGGGATGCATCGTATCGCACGTGTTTTTACTCGACTAGCCTGCGGGATGCATCCTCTCGCACGTGTTTTTGCCCGACTAGCCTGCGGGATGCATCCTCTCGCACGTGTTTTTACTCGACTAGCCTGCGGGATGCATCCTCTCGCACGTGTTTTTACTCGACTAGCCTGCGGGATGCATCCTCTCGCACGTGTTTTTACACGACTAGCCTGCGGGATGCATCCTCTCGCACGTGTTTTTACTCGTCTAGGCTGCGGGATGCATCCTCTCGCACGTGTTTTTGCTCGAGTAGTCTGCGGGATGCATCCTCTAGCACGTGTTTTTACTCGACTAGCCTGCGGGGTGCATCCTCTCGCACGTGTTTTTACTCGACTAGCCTGCGGGATGCATCCTCTCGCACGTGTTCTTCACTCGACTAGCCTGCGGGATGCATCCTCTCGCACGTGTTTTTACTCGACTAGCCTGCGGGATGCATCCTCTCGCACGTGTTTTTACTCGACTAGCCTGCTGGATGCATCCTCTCAAACGTGTTTTTACTCGACTAGCCTGCGGGATGCATCCTCTCGCACGTGTTCTTGCTCGACTAGCCTGCGGGATGCATCCTCTCGCACTTGTTTTTACTCGACTAGCCTGCGGGATGCATCCTCTAGCACGTGTTTTTACTCGACTAGCCTGCGGGATGCATCCTCTCGCACGTGTTTTTACTCGTCTAAGCTGCGGGATGCATCCGCTCGCACGTGTTTTTACTCGACTAGCCTGCGGGATGCATCCTCTCGCACGTGTTTTTACTCGACTAGCCTGCGGGATGCATCCTCTCGCACGTGTTTTTACTCGACTAGCCTGCGGGATGCATCGTATCGCACGTGTTTTTACTCGACTAGCCTGCGGGATGCATCCTCTCGCACGTGTTTTTGCCCGACTAGCCTGCGGGATGCATCCTCTCGCACGTGTTTTTACTCGACTAGCCTGCGGGATGCATCCTCTCGCACGTGTTTTTACTCGACTAGCCTGCGGGATGCATCCTCTCGCACGTGTTTTTACACGACTAGCCTGCGGGATGCATCCTCTCGCACGTGTTTTTACTCGTCTAGGCTGCGGGATGCATCCTCTCGCACGTGTTTTTGCTCGAGTAGTCTGCGGGATGCATCCTCTCGCACGTGTTTTTACTCGACTAGCCTGCGGGATGCATCCTCTCGCACGTGTTTTTACTCGACTAGCCTGCTGGATGCATCCTCTCAAACGTGTTTTTACTCGACTAGCCTGCGGGATGCATCCTCTCGCACGTGTTTTTGCTCGACTAGCCTGCGGGATGCATTCTCTCGCACTTGTTTTTACTCGACTAGCCTGCGGGATGCATCCTCTCGCACGTGTTTTTACTCGACTAGCCTGCGGGATGCATCCTCTCGCACGTGTTTTTACTCGACTAGCCTGCGGAATGCATCCTCTCGCACGTGTTCTTCACTCGACTAGCCTGCGGGATGCATCCTCTCGCACGTGTTTTTACTCGACTAGCCTGCGGGATGCATCCTCTCGCACGTGTTTTTACTCGACTAGCCTGCGGGATGCATCGTATCGCACGTGTTTTTACTCGACTAGCCTGCGGGATGCATCTTCTCGCACGTGTTTTTACTCGACTAGCCTGCGGGATGCATCCTCTCGCACGTGTTTTTACTCGACTAGCCTGCGGGATGCATCCTCTCGCACGTGATTTTACTCGACTAGCCTGCTGGATGCATCCTCTCAAACGTGTTTTTACTCGACTAGCCTGCGGGATGCATCCTCTCGCACGTGTTTTTGCTCGACTAGCCTGCGGGATGCATCCTCTCGCACTTGTTTTTACTCGACTAGCCTGCGGGATGCATCCTCTCGCACGTGTTTTTACTCGACTAGCCTGCGGGATGCATCCTCTCGCACGTGTTTTTACTCGTCTAAGCTGCGGGATGCATCCTCTCGCACGTGTTTTTACTCGACTAGCCTGCGGGATGCATCCTCTCGCACGTGTTTTTACTCGACTAGCCTGCGGGATGCATCCTCTCGCACGTGTTTTTACTCGACTAGCCTGCGGGATGCATCCTCTCGCACGTGTTTTTATTCGACTAGCCTGCGGGATGCATCCTCTCGCACGTGATTTTACTCGACTAGCCTGCGGGATGCATCCTCTCGCACGTGTTTTTACTCGACTAGCCTGCGGGATGCATCCTCTCGCACGTGTTTTTACTCGACTAGCCTGCGGGATGCATCCTCTCGCACGTGTTTTTACTCGACTAGCCTGCGGGATGCATCGTATCGCACGTGTTTTTACTCGACTAGCCTGCGGGATGCATCCTCTCGCACGTGTTTTTGCCCGACTAGCCTGCGGGATGCATCCTCTCGCACGTGTTTTTACTCGACTAGCCTGCGGGATGCATCCTCTCGCACGTGTTTTTACTCGACTAGCCTGCGGGATGCATCCTCTCGCACGTGTTTTTACACGACTAGCCTGCGGGATGCATCCTCTCGCACGTGTTTTTACTCGTCTAGGCTGCGGGATGCATCCTCTCGCACGTGTTTTTGCTCGAGTAGTCTGCGGGATGCATCCTCTAGCACGTGTTTTTACTCGACTAGCCTGCGGGGTGCATCCTCTCGCACGTGTTTTTACTCGACTAGCCTGCGGGATGCATCCTCTCGCACGTGTTCTTCACTCGACTAGCCTGCGGGATGCATCCTCTCGCACGTGTTTTTACTCGACTAGCCTGCGGGATGCATCCTCTCGCACGTGTTTTTACTCGACTAGCCTGCTGGATGCATCCTCTCAAACGTGTTTTTACTCGACTAGCCTGCGGGATGCATCCTCTCGCACGTGTTCTTGCTCGACTAGCCTGCGGGATGCATCCTCTCGCACTTGTTTTTACTCGACTAGCCTGCGGGATGCATCCTCTAGCACGTGTTTTTACTCGACTAGCCTGCGGGATGCATCCTCTCGCACGTGTTTTTACTCGTCTAAGCTGCGGGATGCATCCGCTCGCACGTGTTTTTACTCGACTAGCCTGCGGGATGCATCCTCTCGCACGTGTTTTTACTCGACTAGCCTGCGGGATACATCCTCTCGCACGTGTTTTTACTCGACTAGCCTGCGGGATGCATCGTATCGCACGTGTTTTTACTCGACTAGCCTGCGGGATGCATCCTCTCGCACGTGTTTTTGCCCGACTAGCCTGCGGGATGCATCCTCTCGCACGTGTTTTTACTCGACTAGCCTGCGGGATGCATCCTCTCGCACGTGTTTTTACTCGACTAGCCTGCGGGATGCATCCTCTCGCACGTGTTTTTACACGACTAGCCTGCGGGATGCATCCTCTCGCACGTGTTTTTACTCGTCTAGGCTGCGGGATGCATCCTCTCGCACGTGTTTTTGCTCGAGTAGTCTGCGGGATGCATCCTCTAGCACGTGTTTTTACTCGACTAGCCTGCGGGGTGCATCCTCTCGCACGTGTTTTTACTCGACTAGCCTGCGGGATGCATCCTCTCGCACGTGTTCTTCACTCGACTAGCCTGCGGGATGCATCCTCTCGCACGTGTTTTTACTCGACTAGCCTGCGGGATGCATCCTCTCGCACGTGTTTTTACTCGACTAGCCTGCTGGATGCATCCTCTCAAACGTGTTTTTACTCGACTAGCCTGCGGGATGCATCCTCTCGCACGTGTTCTTGCTCGACTAGCCTGCGGGATGCATCCTCTCGCACTTGTTTTTACTCGACTAGCCTGCGGGATGCATCCTCTAGCACGTGTTTTTACTCGACTAGCCTGCGGGATGCATCCTCTCGCACGTGTTTTTACTCGTCTAAGCTGCGGGATGCATCCGCTCGCACGTGTTTTTACTCGACTAGCCTGCGGGATGCATCCTCTCGCACGTGTTTTTACTCGACTAGCCTGCGGGATGCATCCTCTCGCACGTGTTTTTACTCGACTAGCCTGCGGGATGCATCCTCTCGCACGTGTTTTTATTCGACTATCCTGCGGGATGCATCCTCTCGCACGTGATTTTACTCGACTAGCCTGCGGGATGCATCCTCTCGCACGTGTTTTTACTCGACTAGCCTGCGGGATGCATCCTCTCGCACGTATTTTTACTCGACTAGCCTGCGGGATGCATCCTCTCGCACGTGTTTTTACTCGAGTAGCCTGCGGGATGCATCCTCTCGCACGTGTTTTTACTCGACTAGCCTGCGGGGTGCATCCTCTCGCACGTGTTTTTACTCGACTAGCCTGCGGGATGCATCCTCTCGCACGTGTTTTTACTCGACTAGCCTGCGGGATGCATCCTCTCGCACGTGTTTTTACTCGACTAGCCTGCGGGATGCATCCTCTCGCACGTGTTTTTACTCGTCTAGGCTGCGGGATGCATCGTCTCGCACGTGTTTTTACTCGACTAGCCTGCGGGATGCATCCTCTCGCACGTGTTTTTACTCGACTAGCCTGCGGGATGCATCCTCTCGCACGTGTTTTTACTCGACTAGCCTGCGGGATGCATCATCTCGCACGTGTTTTTGCTCGACTAGCCTGCGGGATGCATCCTCTCGCACCTGTTTTTGCTCGACTAGCCTGCGGGACGCATCCTCTGGCACGTGTTCTTCACTCGACTAGCCTGCGGGATGCATCCTCTCGCACGTGTTTTTACTCGACTAGCCTGCGGGATGCATCCTCTCGCACGTGTTTTTACTCGACTAGCCTGCGGGATGCATCCTCTCGCACGTGTTTTTACTCGACTAGCCTGCGGGATGCATCCTCTCGCACGTGTTTTTACTCGAGTAACCTGCGGGATGCATCCTCTCGCACGTGTTTTTACTCTACTAGCCTGTGGGGTGCATCCTCTCGCACGTGTTTTTACTCGACTAACCTGCGGGATGCATCCTCTCGCACGTGTTTTTACTCGACTAGCCTGCGGGATGCATCCTCTCGCACGTGTTTTTATTCGACTAGCCTGCGGGATGCATCCTCTCGCACGTGATTTTACTCGACTAGCCTGCGGGATGCATCCTCTCGCACGTGTTTTTACTCGAGTAGCCTGCGGGATGCATCCTCTCGCACGTGTTTTTACTCGACTAGCCTGCGGGGTGCATCCTCTCGCACGTGTTTTTACTCGACTAGCCTGCGGGATGCAACCTCTCGCACGTGTTTTTACTCGACTAGCCTGCGGGATACATCCTCTCGCACGTGTTTTTACTAGACTAGCCTGCGGGATGCATCCTCTCGCACGTGTTTTTATTCGACTATCCTGCGGGATGCATCCTCTCGCACGTGATTTTACTCGACTAGCCTGCGGGATGCATCCTCTCGCACGTGTTTTTACTCGACTAGCCTGCGGGATGCATCCTCTCGCACGTGTTTTTACTCGACTAGCCTGCGGGATGCATCCTCTCGCACGTGTTTTTACTCGAGTAGCCTGCGGGATGCATCCTCTCGCACGTGTTTTTACTCGACTAGCGTGCGGGATGCATCCTCTTGCACGTGTTTTTGCTCGACTACCCTGCGGGATGCATCCTCTCGCACTTGTTTTTACTCGACTAGCCTGCGGGATGCATCCTCTCGCACGTGTTTTTACTCGACTAGCCTGCGGGATGCATCCTCTCGCACGTGTTTTTACTCGTCTAAGCTGCGGGATGCATCCTCTCGCACGTGTTTTTACTCGACTAGCCTGCGGGATGCATCCTCTCGCACGTGTTTTAACTCGACTAGCCTGCGGGATGCATCCTCTCGCACGTGTTTTTACTCGACTAGCCTGCGGGATGCATCCTCTCGCACGTGTTTTTACTCGACTAGCCTGCGGGATGCATCCTCTCGCACGTGATTTTACTCGACTAGCCTGCGGGATGCATCCTCTCGCACGTGTTTTTACTCGACTAGCCTGCGGGATGCATCCTCTCGCACGTGTTTTTACTCGACTAGCCTGCGGGATGCATCCTCTCGCACGTGTTTTTGCTCGACTAGCCTGCGGGATGCATCCTCTCGCACGTGTTTTTACACGACTAGCCTGCGGGATGCATCCTCTCGCACGTGTTTTTGCCCGACTAGCCTGTGGGATGCATCTTCTCGCACGTGTTTTTACTCGACTAGCCTGCGGGATGCATCCTCTCGCACGTGTTTTTACTCGACTAGCCTGCGGGATGCATCCTCTCGCACGTGTTTTTACTCGACTAGCCTGCGGGATGCATCCTCTCGCACGTGTTTTTACTCGTCTAGGCTGCGGGATGCATCCTCTCGCACGTGTTTTTACTCGAGTAGTCTGCGGGATGCATCCTCTCGCACGTGTTTTTACTCGACTAGCCTGCGGGGTGCATCCTCTCGCACGTGTTTTTACTCGACTAGCCTGCGGAATGCATCCTCTCGCACGTGTTCTTCACTCGACTAGCCTGCGGGATGCATCCTCCCGCACGTGTTTTTACTCGACTAGCCTGCGGGATGCATCCTCTCGCACGTGTTTTTACTCGACTAGCCTGCGGGATGCATCGTATCGCACGTGTTTTTACTCGACTAGCCTGCGGGATGCATCCTCTCGCACGTGTTTTTACTCGACTAGCTTGCGGGATGCATCCTCTCGCACGTGTTTTTGCTCGACTAGCCTGCGGGATGCATCCTCTCGCACTTGTTTTTACTCGACTAGCCTGCGGGATGCATCCTCTCGCACGTGTTTTTACTCGACTATCCTGCGGGATGCATCCTCTCGCACGTGTTTTTACTCGACTAGCCTGCGGAATGCATCCTCTCGCACGTGTTCTTCATTCGACTAGCCTGCGGGATGCATCTTCTCGCACGTGTTTTTACTCGACTAGCCTGCGGGATGCATCCTCTCGCACGTGTTTTTACTCGACTAGCCTGCGGGATGCATCCTCTCGCACGTGTTTTTACTCGACTAGCCTGCTGGATGCATCCTCTCAAACGTGTTTTTACTCGACTAGCCTGCGGGATGCATCCTCTCGCACGTGTTTTTGCTCGACTAGCCTGCGGGATGCATCCTCTCGCACTTGTTTTTACTCGACTAGCCTGCGGGATGCATCCTCTCGCACGTGTTTTTACTCGACTAGCCTGCGGGATGCATCCTCTCGCACGTGTTTTTACTCGTCTAAGCTGCGGGATGCATCCTCTCGCACGTGTTTTTACTCGACTAGCCTGCGGGATGCATCCTCTCGCACGTGTTTTTACTCGACTAGCCTGCGGGATGCATCCTCTCGCACGTGTTTTTACTCGACTAGCCTGCGGGATGCATCCTCTCGCACGTGTTTTTATTCGACTAGCCTGCGGGATGCATCCTCTCGCACGTGATTTTACTCGACTAGCCTGCGGGATGCATCCTCTCGCACGAGTTTTTACTCGACTAGCCTGCGGGATGCATCGTCTCGCACGTGTTTTTACTCGACTAGGCTGCGGGATGCATCCTCTCGCACGTGTTTTTACTCGTCTTGGCTGCGGGATGCATCCTCTCGCACGTGTTTTTACTCGACTAGCCTGCGGGATGCATCCTCTCGCACGTGTTTTTACTCGACTAGCCTGCTGGATGCATCCTCTCAAACGTGTTTTTACTCGACTAGCCTGCGGGATGCATCCTCTCGCACGTGTTCTTGCTCGACTAGCCTGCGGGATGCATCCTCTCGCACTTGTTTTTACTCGACTAGCCTGCGGGATGCATCCTCTCGCACGTGTTTTTACTCGACTAGCCTGCGGAATGCATCCTCTCGCACGTGTTCTTCACTCGACTAGCCTGCGGGATGCATCCTCTCGCACGTGTTTTTACTCGACTAGCCTGCTGGATGCATCCTCTCAAACGTGTTTTTACTCGACTAGCCTGCGGGATGCATCCTCTCGCACGTGTTCTTGCTCGACTAGCCTGCGGGATGCATCCTCTCGCACTTGTTTTTACTCGACTAGCCTGCGGGATGCATCCTCTCGCACGTGTTTTTACTCGACTAGCCTGCGGGATGCATCCTCTCGCACGTGTCTTTACTCGTCTAAGCTGCGGGATGCATCCGCTCGCACGTGTTTTTACTCGACTAGCCTGCGGGATGCATCCTCTCGCACGTGTTTTTACTCGACTAGCCTGCGGGATGCATCCTCTCGCACGTGTTTTTACTCGACTAGCCTGCGGGATGCATCCTCTCGCACGTGTTTTTATTCGACTATCCTGCGGGATGCATCCTCTCGCACGTGATTTTACTCGACTAGCCTGCGGGATGCATCCTCTCGCACGTGTTTTTACTCGACTAGCCTGCGGGATGCATCCTCTCGCACGTGTTTTTACTCGACTAGCCTGCGGGATGCATCATCTCGCACGTGTTTTTGCTCGACTAGCCTGCGGGATGCATCCTCTCGCACCTGTTTTTGCTCGACTAGCCTGCGGGACGCATCCTCTGGCACGTGTTCTTCACTCGACTAGCCTGCGGGATGCATCCTCTCGCACGTGTTTTTACTCGACTAGCCTGCGGGATGCATCCTCTCGCACGTGTTTTTACTCGACTAGCCTGCGGGATGCATCATCTCGCACGTGTTTTTGCTCGACTAGCCTGCGGGATGCATCCTCTCGCACCTGTTTTTGCTCGACTAGCCTGCGGGACGCATCCTCTGGCACGTGTTCTTCACTCGACTAGCCTGCGGGATGCATCCTCTCGCACGTGTTTTTACTCGACTAGCCTGCGGGATGCATCCTCTCGCACGTGTTTTTACTCGACTAGCCTGCGGGATGCATCCTCTCGCACGTGTTTTTTACTCGACTAGCCTGCGGGATGCATCCTCTCGCACGTGTTTTTACTCGAGTAACCTGCGGGATGCATCCTCTCGCACGTGTTTTTACTCTACTAGCCTGTGGGGTGCATCCTCTCGCACGTGTTTTTACTCGACTAACCTGCGGGATGCATCCTCTCGCACGTGTTTTTACTCGCCTAGCCTGCGGGATGCATCCTCTCGCACGTGTTTTTATTCGACTAGCCTGCGGGATGCATCCTCTCGCACGTGTTTTTACTCGTCTTGGCTGCGGGATGCATCCTCTCGCACGTGTTTTTACTCCAGTAGTCTGCGGGATGCATCCTCTAGCACGTGTTTTTACTCGACTAGCCTGCGGGGTGCATCCTCTCGCACGTGTTTTTACTCGACTAGCCTGCGGGATGCATCCTCTCGCACGTGTTCTTCACTCGACTAGCCTGCGGGATGCATCCTCTCGCACGTGTTTTTACTCGACTAGCCTGCGGGATGCATCCTCTCGCACGTGTTTTTACTCGACTAGCCTGCTGGATGCATCCTCTCAAACGTGTTTTTACTCGACTAGCCTGCGGGATGCATCCTCTCGCACGTGTTTTTGCTCGACTAGCCTGCGGGATGCATCCTCTCGCACGTGTTTTTGCTCGACTAGCCTGCGGGATGCATCCTCTCGCACGTGTTTTTACACGACTAGCCTGCGGGATGCATCCTCTCGCACGTGTTTTTGCCCGACTAGCCTGTGGGATGCATCTTCTCGCACGTGTTTTTACTCGACTAGCCTGCGGGATGCATCCTCTCGCACGTGTTTTTACTCGACTAGCCTGCGGGATGCATCCTCTCGCACGTGTTTTTACTCGACTAGCCTGCGGGATGCATCCTCTCGCACGTGTTTTTACTCGTCTAGGCTGCGGGATGCATCCTCTCGCACGTGTTTTTACTCGAGTAGTCTGCGGGATGCATCCTCTCGCACGTGTTTTTACTCGACTAGCCTGCGAGGTGCATCCTCTCGCACGTGTTTTTACTCGACTAGCCTGCGGAATGCATCCTCTCGCACGTGTTCTTCACTCGACTAGCCTGCGGGATGCATCCTCCCGCACGTGTTTTTACTCGACTAGCCTGCGGGATGCATCCTCTCGCACGTGTTTTTACTCGACTAGCCTGCGGGATGCATCGTATCGCACGTGTTTTTACTCGACTAGCCTGCGGGATGCATCCTCTCGCACGTGTTTTTACTCGACTAGCTTGCGGGATGCATCCTCTCGCACGTGTTTTTGCTCGACTAGCCTGCGGGATGCATCCTCTCGCACTTGTTTTTACTCGACTAGCGTGCGGGATGCATCCTCTCGCACGTGTTTTTACTCGACTAGCCTGCGGGATGCATCCTCTCGCACGTGTTTTTACTCGACTAGCCTGCGGAATGCATCCTCTCGCACGTGTTCTTCATTCGACTAGCCTGCGGGATGCATCCTCTCGCACGTGTTTTTACTCGACTAGCCTGCGGGATGCATCCTCTCGCACGTGTTTTTACTCGACTAGCCTGCGGGATGCATCGTATCGCACGTGTTTTTACTCGACTAGCCTGCGGGATGCATCTTCTCGCACGTGTTTTTACTCGACTAGCCTGCGGGATGCATCCTCTCGCACGTGTTTTTACTCGACTAGCCTGCGGGATGCATCCTCTCGCACGTGCTTTTACTCGACTAGCCTGCTGGATGCATCCTCTCAAACGTGTTTTTACTCGACTAGCCTGCGGGATGCATCCTCTCGCACGTGTTTTTGCTCGACTAGCCTGCGGGATGCATCCTCTCGCACTTGTTTTTACTCGACTAGCCTGCGGGATGCATCCTCTCGCACGTGTTTTTACTCGACTAGCCTGCGGGATGCATCCTCTCGCACGTGTTTTTACTCGTCTAAGCTGCGGGATGCATCCTCTCGCACGTGTTTTTACTCGACTAGCCTGCGGGATGCATCCTCTCGCACGTGTTTTTACTCGACTAGCCTGCGGGATGCATCCTCTCGCACGTGTTTTTACTCGACTAGCCTGCGGGATGCATCCTCTCGCACGTGTTTTTATTCGACTAGCCTGCGGGATGCATCCTCTCGCACGTGATTTTACTCGACTAGCCTGCGGGATGCATCCTCTCGCACGTGTTTTTACTCGACTAGCCTGCGGGATGCATCCTCTCGCACGTGTTTTTACTCGACTAGGCTGCGGGATGCATCCTCTCGCACGTGTTTTTACTCGTCTTGGCTGCGGGATGCATCCTCTCGCACGTGTTTTTACTCGACTAGCCTGCGGGATGCATCCTCTCGCACGTGTTTTTACTCGACTAGCCTGCTGGATGCATCCTCTCAAACGTGTTTTTACTCGACTAGCCTGCGGGATGCATCCTCTCGCACGTGTTCTTGCTCGACTAGCCTGCGGGATGCATCCTCTCGCACTTGTTTTTACTCGACTAGCCTGCGGGATGCATCCTCTCGCACGTGTTTTTACTCGACTAGCCTGCGGAATGCATCCTCTCGCACGTGTTCTTCACTCGACTAGCCTGCGGGATGCATCCTCTCGCACGTGTTTTTACTCGACTAGCCTGCTGGATGCATCCTCTCAAACGTGTTTTTACTCGACTAGCCTGCGGGATGCATCCTCTCGCACGTGTTCTTGCTCGACTAGCCTGCGGGATGCATCCTCTCGCACTTGTTTTTACTCGACTAGCCTGCGGGATGCATCCTCTCGCACGTGTTTTTACTCGACTAGCCTGCGGGATGCATCCTCTCGCACGTGTCTTTACTCGTCTAAGCTGCGGGATGCATCCGCTCGTACGTGTTTTTACTCGACTAGCCTGCGGGATGCATCCTCTCGCACGTGTTTTTACTCGACTAGCCTGCGGGATGCATCCTCTCGCACGTGTTTTTACTCGACTAGCCTGCGGGATGCATCCTCTCGCACGTGTTTTTATTCGACTATCCTGCGGGATGCATCCTCTCGCACGTGATTTTACTCGACTAGCCTGCGGGATGCATCCTCTCGCACGTGTTTTTACTCGACTAGCCTGCGGGATGCATCCTCTCGCACGTGTTTTTACTCGACTAGCCTGCGGGATGCATCCTCTCGCACGTGTTTTTACTCGAGTAGCCTGCGGGATGCATCCTCTCGCACGTGTTTTTACTCGACTAGCCTGCGGGGTGCATCCTCTCGCACGTGTTTTTACTCGACTAGCCTGCGGGATGCATCCTCTCGCACGTGTTTTTACTCGACTAGCCTGCGGGATGCATCATCTCGCACGTGTTTTTGCTCGACTAGCCTGCGGGATGC
This sequence comes from Lasioglossum baleicum, assembly GCF_051020765.1. Classification (NCBI taxonomy): domain Eukaryota; kingdom Metazoa; phylum Arthropoda; class Insecta; order Hymenoptera; family Halictidae; genus Lasioglossum; species Lasioglossum baleicum. The sequence continues at coordinate 104,718 of NW_027469462.1, read as the reverse complement.
ATCCTCTCGCACCTGTTTTTGCTCGACTAGCCTGCGGGACGCATCCTCTGGCACGTGTTCTTCACTCGACTAGCCTGCGGGATGCATCCCCTCGCACGTGTTTTTACTCGACTAGCCTGCGGGATGCATCCTCTCGCACGTGTTTTTACTCGACTAGCCTGCGGGATGCATCATCTCGCACGTGTTTTTGCTCGACTAGCCTGCGGGATGCATCCTCTCGCACCTGTTTTTGCTCGACTAGCCTGCGGGACGCATCCTCTGGCACGTGTTCTTCACTCGACTAGCCTGCGGGATGCATCCTCTCGCACGTGTTTTTACTCGTCTAAGCTGCGGGATGCATCCTCTCGCACGTGTTTTTACTCGACTAGCCTGCGGGATGCATCCTCTCGCACGTGTTTTTACTCGACTAGCCTGCGGGATGCATCCTCTCGCACGTGTTTTTACTCGACTAGCCTGCGGGATGCATCCTCTCGCACGTGTTTTTATTCGACTAGCCTGCGGGATGCATCCTCTCGCACGTGATTTTACTCGACTAGCCTGCGGGATGCATCCTCTCGCACGTGTTTTTACTCGACTAGCCTGCGGGATGCATCCTCTCGCACGTGTTTTTACTCGACTAGGCTGCGGGATGCATCCTCTCGCACGTGTTTTTACTCGTCTTGGCTGCGGGATGCATCCTCTCGCACGTGTTTTTACTCGACTAGCCTGCGGGATGCATCCTCTCGCACGTGTTTTTACTCGACTAGCCTGCTGGATGCATCCTCTCAAACGTGTTTTTACTCGACTAGCCTGCGGGATGCATCCTCTCGCACGTGTTCTTGCTCGACTAGCCTGCGGGATGCATCCTCTCGCACTTGTTTTTACTCGACTAGCCTGCGGGATGCATCCTCTCGCACGTGTTTTTACTCGACTAGCCTGCGGAATGCATCCTCTCGCACGTGTTCTTCACTCGACTAGCCTGCGGGATGCATCCTCTCGCACGTGTTTTTACTCGACTAGCCTGCTGGATGCATCCTCTCAAACGTGTTTTTACTCGACTAGCCTGCGGGATGCATCCTCTCGCACGTGTTCTTGCTCGACTAGCCTGCGGGATGCATCCTCTCGCACTTGTTTTTACTCGACTAGCCTGCGGGATGCATCCTCTCGCACGTGTTTTTACTCGACTAGCCTGCGGGATGCATCCTCTCGCACGTGTCTTTACTCGTCTAAGCTGCGGGATGCATCCGCTCGTACGTGTTTTTTACTCGACTAGCCTGCGGGATGCATCCTCTCGCACGTGTTTTTTACTCGACTAGCCTGCGGGATGCATCCTCTCGCACGTGTTTTTACTCGACTAGCCTGCGGGATGCATCCTCTCGCACGTGTTTTTTATTCGACTATCCTGCGGGATGCATCCTCTCGCACGTGATTTTACTCGACTAGCCTGCGGGATGCATCCTCTCGCACGTGTTTTTACTCGACTAGCCTGCGGGATGCATCCTCTCGCACGTGTTTTTACTCGACTAGCCTGCGGGATGCATCCTCTCGCACGTGTTTTTACTCGAGTAGCCTGCGGGATGCATCCTCTCGCACGTGTTTTTACTCGACTAGCCTGCGGGGTGCATCCTCTCGCACGTGTTTTTTACTCGACTAGCCTGCGGGATGCATCCTCTCGCACGTGTTTTTACTCGACTAGCCTGCGGGATGCATCATCTCGCACGTGTTTTTTGCTCGACTAGCCTGCGGGATGCATCCTCTCGCACCTGTTTTTTGCTCGACTAGCCTGCGGGGACGCATCCTCTGGCACGTGTTCTTCACTCGACTAGCCTGCGGGATGCATCCTCTCGCACGTGTTTTTTACTCGACTAGCCTGCGGGATGCATCCTCTCGCACGTGTTTTTTACTCGACTAGCCTGCGGGATGCATCATCTCGCACGTGTTTTTGCTCGACTAGCCTGCGGGATGCATCCTCTCGCACCTGTTTTTGCTCGACTAGCCTGCGGGACGCATCCTCTGGCACGTGTTCTTCACTCGACTAGCCTGCGGGATGCATCCTCTCGCACGTGTTTTTACTCGACTAGCCTGCGGGATGCATCCTCTCGCACGTGTTTTTACTCGACTAGCCTGCGGGATGCATCCTCTCGCACGTGTTTTTACTCGACTAGCCTGCGGGATGCATCCTCTCGCACGTGTTTTTACTCGAGTAACCTGCGGGATGCATCCTCTCGCACGTGTTTTTACTCTACTAGCCTGTGGGGTGCATCCTCTCGCACGTGTTTTTACTCGACTAACCTGCGGGATGCATCCTCTCGCACGTGTTTTTACTCGACTAGCCTGCGGGATGCATCCTCTCGCACGTGTTTTTATTCGACTAGCCTGCGGGATGCATCCTCTCGCACGTGTTTTTTACTCGTCTTGGCTGCGGGATGCATCCTCTCGCACGTGTTTTTACTCCAGTAGTCTGCGGGATGCATCCTCTAGTACGTGTTTTTACTCGACTAGCCTGCGGGGTGCATCCTCTCGCACGTGTTTTTTACTCGACTAGCCTGCGGGATGCATCCTCTCGCACGTGTTCTTCACTCGACTAGCCTGCGGGATGCATCCTCTCGCACGTGTTTTTACTCGACTAGCCTGCGGGATGCATCCTCTCGCACGTGTTTTTACTCGACTAGCCTGCTGGATGCATCCTCTCAAACGTGTTTTTACTCGACTAGCCTGCGGGATGCATCCTCTCGCACGTGTTTTTGCTCGACTAGCCTGCGGGATGCATCCTCTCGCACTTGTTTTTACTCGACTAGCCTGCGGGATGCATCCTCTCGCGCGTGTTTTTACTCGACTAGCCTGCGGGATGCATCCTCTCGCACGTGTTTTTACTCGACTAGCCTGCGGAATGCATCCTCTCGCACGTGTTCTTCACTCGACTAGCCTGCGGGATGCATCCTCTCGCACGTGTTTTTACTCGACTAGCCTGCGGGATGCATCCTCTCGCACGTGTTTTTACTCGACTAGCCTGCGGGATGCATCGTATCGCACGTGTTTTTACTCGACTAGCCTGCGGGATGCATCTTCTCGCACGTGTTTTTACTCTACTAGCCTGCGGGATGCATCCTCTCGCACGTGTTTTTACTCGACTAGCCTGCGGGATGCATCCTCTCGCACGTGTTTTTACTCGACTAGCCTGCTGGATGCATCCTCTCAAACGTGTTTTTACTCGACTAGCCTGCGGGATGCATCCTCTCGCACGTGTTTTTGCTCGACTAGCCTGCGGGATGCATCCTCTCGCACTTGTTTTTACTCGACTAGCCTGCGGGATGCATCCTCTCGCACGTGTTTTTACTCGACTAGCCTGCGGGATGCATCCTCTCGCACGTGTTTTTACTCGTCTAAGCTGCGGGATGCATCCTCTCGCACGTGTTTTTACTCGACTAGCCTGCGGGATGCATCCTCTCGCACGTGTTTTTACTCGACTAGCCTGCGGGATGCATCCTCTCGCACGTGTTTTTACTCGACTAGCCTGCGGGATGCATCCTCTCGCACGTGTTTTTATTCGACTAGCCTGCGGGATGCATCCTCTCGCACGTGATTTTACTCGACTAGCCTGCGGGATGCATCCTCTCGCACGTGTTTTTACTCGACTAGCCTGCGGGATGCATCCTCTCGCACGTGTTTTTACTCGACTAGCCTGCGGGATGCATCCTCTCGCACGTGTTTTTACTCGACTAGCCTGCGGGATGCATCGTATCGCACGTGTTTTTACTCGACTAGCCTGCGGGATGCATCCTCTCGCACGTGTTTTTGCCCGACTAGCCTGCGGGATGCATTCTCTCGCACGTGTTTTTACTCGACTAGCCTGCGGGATGCATCCTCTCGCACGTGTTTTTACTCGACTAGCCTGCGGGATGCATCCTCTCGCACGTGTTTTTACTCGACTAGCCTGCGGGATGCATCCTCTCGCACGTGTTGTTACTCGTCTAGGCTGCGGGATGCATCCTCTCGCACGTGTTTTTACTCGAGTAGTCTGCGGGATGCATCCTCTAGCACGTGTTTTTACTCGACTAGCCTGCGGGGTGCATCCTCTCGCACGTGTTTTTACTCGACTAGCCTGCGGGATGCATCCTCTCGCACGTGTTCTTCACTCGACTAGCCTGCGGGATGCATCCTCTCGCACGTGTTTTTACTCGACTAGCCTGCGGGATGCATCCTCTCGCACGTGTTTTTACTCGACTAGCCTGCGGGATGCATCCTCTCGCACGTGTTTTTATTCGACTATCCTGCGGGATGCATCCTCTCGCACGTGATTTTACTCGACTAGCCTGCGGGATGCATCCTCTCGCACGTGTTTTTACTCGACTAGCCTGCGGGATGCATCCTCTCGCACGTGTTTTTACTCGACTAGCCTGCGGGATGCATCCTCTCGCACGTGTTTTTACTCGAGTAGCCTGCGGGATGCATCCTCTCGCACGTGTTTTTACTCGACTAGCCTGCGGGGTGAATCCTCCCGCACGTGTTTTTACTCGACTAGCCTGCGGGATGCATCCTCTCGCACGTGTTTTTACTCGACTAGCCTGCGGGATGCATCATCTCGCACGTGTTTTTGCTCGACTAGCCTGCGGGATGCATCCTCTCGCACCTGTTTTTGCTCGACTAGAATGCGGGACGCATCCTCTGGCACGTGTTCTTCACTCGACTAGCCTGCGGGATGCATCCTCTCGCACGTGTTTTTACTCGACTAGCCTGCGGGATGCATCATCTCGCACGTGTTTTTACTCGACTAGCCTGCGGGATGCATCATCTCGCACGTGTTTTTGCTCGACTAGCCTGCGGGATGCATCCTCTCGCACCTGTTTTTGCTCGACTAGCCTGCGGGACGCATCCTCTGGCACGTGTTCTTCACTCGACTAGCCTGCGGGATGCATCCTCTCGCACGTGTTTTTACTCGACTAGCCTGCGGGATGCATCCTCTCGCACGTGTTTTTACTCGACTAGCCTGCGGGATGCATCCTCTCGCACGTGTTTTTACTCGACTAGCCTGCGGGATGCATCCTCTCGCACGTGTTTTTACTCGAGTAACCTGCGGGATGCATCCTCTCGCACGTGTTTTTACTCTACTAGCCTGTGGGGTGCATCCTCTCGCACGTGTTTTTACTCGACTAACCTGCGGGATGCATCCTCTCGCACGTGTTTTTACTCGACTAGCCTGCGGGATGCATCCTCTCGCACGTGTTTTTATTCGACTAGCCTGCGGGATGCATCCTCTCGCACGTGTTTTTACTCGTCTTGGCTGCGGGATGCATCCTCTCGCACGTGTTTTTACTCCAGTAGTCTGCGGGATGCATCCTCTAGCACGTGTTTTTACTCGACTAGCCTGCGGGGTGCATCCTCTCGCACGTGTTTTTACTCGACTAGCCTGCGGGATGCATCCTCTCGCACGTGTTCTTCACTCGACTAGCCTGCGGGATGCATCCTCTCGCACGTGTTTTTACTCGACTAGCCTGCGGGATGCATCCTCTCGCACGTGTTTTTACTCGACTAGCCTGCTGGATGCATCCTCTCAAACGTGTTTTTACTCGACTAGCCTGCGGGATGCATCCTCTCGCACGTGTTTTTGCTCGACTAGCCTGCGGGATGCATCCTCTCGCACTTGTTTTTACTCGACTAGCCTGCGGGATGCATCCTCTCGCACGTGTTTTTACTCGACTAGCCTGCGGGATGCATCCTCTCGCACGTGTTTTTACTCGACTAGCCTGCGGAATGCATCCTCTCGCACGTGTTCTTCACTCGACTAGCCTGCGGGATGCATCCTCTCGCACGTGTTTTTACTCGACTAGCCTGCGGGATGCATCCTCTCGCACGTGTTTTTACTCGACTAGCCTGCGGGATGCATCGTATCGCACGTGTTTTTACTCGACTAGCCTGCGGGATGCATCTTCTCGCACGTGTTTTTACTCGACTAGCCTGCGGGATGCATCCTCTCGCACGTGTTTTTACTCGACTAGCCTGCGGGATGCATCCTCTCGCACGTGTTTTTACTCGACTAGCCTGCTGGATGCATCCTCTCAAACGTGTTTTTACTCGACTAGCCTGCGGGATGCATCCTCTCGCACGTGTTTTTGCTCGACTAGCCTGCGGGATGCATCCTCTCGCACTTGTTTTTACTCGACTAGCCTGCGGGATGCATCCTCTCGCACGTGTTTTTACTCGACTAGCCTGCGGGATGCATCCTCTCGCACGTGTTTTTACTCGACTAGCCTGCGGGATGCATCCTCTCGCACGTGTTTTTACTCGACTAGCCTGCGGGATGCATCCTCTCGCACGTGTTTTTACTCGACTAGCCTGCGGGATGCATCCTCTCGCACGTGTTTTTACTCGACTAGCCTGCTGGATGCATCCTCTCAAACGTGTTTTTACTCGACTAGCCTGCGGGATGCATCCTCTCGCACGTGTTTTTGCTCGACTAGCCTGCGGGATGCATCCTCTCGCACTTGTTTTTACTCGACTAGCCTGCGGGATGCATCCTCTCGCACGTGTTTTTACTCGACTAGCCTGCGGGATGCATCCTCTCGCACGTGTTTTTACTCGACTAGCCTGCGGAATGCATCCTCTCGCACGTGTTCTTCACTCGACTAGCCTGCGGGATGCATCCTCTCGCACGTGTTTTTACTCGACTAGCCTGCGGGATGCATCCTCTCGCACGTGTTTTTACTCGACTAGCCAGCGGGATGCATCGTATCGCACGTGTTTTTACTCGACTAGCCTGCGGGATGCATCTTCTCGCACGTGTTTTTACTCGACTAGCCTGCGGGATGCATCCTCTCGCACGTGTTTTTACTCGACTAGCCTGCGGGATGCATCCTCTCGCACGTGTTTTTACTCGACTAGCCTGCTGGATGCATCCTCTCAAACGTGTTTTTACTCGACTAGCCTGCGGGATGCATCCTCTCGCACGTGTTTTTGCTCGACTAGCCTGCGGGATGCATCATCTCGCACGTGTTTTTGCTCGACTAGCCTGCGGGATGCATCCTCTCGCACCTGTTTTTGCTCGACTAGCCTGCGGGACGCATCCTCTGGCACGTGTTCTTCACTCGACTAGCCTGCGGGATGCATCCTCTCGCACGTGTTTTTACTCGACTAGCCTGCGGGATGCATCCTCTCGCACGTGTTTTTACTCGACTAGCCTGCGGGATGCATCCTCTCGCACGTGTTTTTACTCGACTAGCCTGCGGGATGCATCCTCTCGCACGTGTTTTTACTCGACTAGCCTGCGGGATGCATCCTCTAGCACGTGTTTTTACTCGAGTAACCTGCGGGATGCATCCTCTCGCACGTGTTTTTACTCTACTAGCCTGTGGGGTGCATCCTCTCGCACGTGTTTTTACTCGACTAACCTGCGGGATGCATCCTCTCGCACGTGTTTTTACTCGACTAGCCTGCGGGATGCATCCTCTCGCACGTGTTTTTATTCGACTAGCCTGCGGGATGCATCCTCTCGCACGTGTTTTTACTCGTCTTGGCTGCGGGATGCATCCTCTCGCACGTGTTTTTACTCCAGTAGTCTGCGGGATGCATCCTCTAGCACGTGTTTTTACTCGACTAGCCTGCGGGGTGCATCCTCTCGCACGTGTTTTTACTCGACTAGCCTGCGGGATGCATCCTCTCGCACGTGTTCTTCACTCGACTAGCCTGCGGGATGCATCCTCTCGCACGTGTTTTTACTCGACTAGCCTGCGGGATGCATCCTCTCGCACGTGTTTTTACTCGACTAGCCTGCTGGATGCATCCTCTCAAACGTGTTTTTACTCGACTAGCCTGCGGGATGCATCCTCTCGCACGTGTTTTTGCTCGACTAGCCTGCGGGATGCATCCTCTCGCACTTGTTTTTACTCGACTAGCCTGCGGGATGCATCCTCTCGCACGTGTTTTTACTCGACTAGCCTGCGGGATGCATCCTCTCGCACGTGTTTTTACTCGACTAGCCTGCGGAATGCATCCTCTCGCACGTGTTCTTCACTCGACTAGCCTGCGGGATGCATCCTCTCGCACGTGTTTTTACTCGACTAGCCTGCGGGATGCATCCTCTCGCACGTGTTTTTACTCGACTAGCCTGCGGGATGCATCGTATCGCACGTGTTTTTACTCGACTAGCCTGCGGGATGCATCTTCTCGCACGTGTTTTTACTCGACTAGCCTGCGGGATGCATCCTCTCGCACGTGTTTTTACTCGACTAGCCTGCGGGATGCATCCTCTCGCACGTGTTTTTACTCGACTAGCCTGCTGGATGCATCCTCTCAAACGTGTTTTTACTCGACTAGCCTGCGGGATGCATCCTCTCGCACGTGTTTTTGCTCGACTAGCCTGCGGGATGCATCCTCTCGCACTTGTTTTTACTCGACTAGCCTGCGGGATGCATCCTCTCGCACGTGTTTTTGCTCGACTAGCCTGCGGGATGCATCCTCTCGCACGTGTTTTTACACGACTAGCCTGCGGGATGCATCCTCTCGCACGTGATTTTGCCCGACTAGCCTGCGGGATGCATCCTCTCGCACGTGTTTTTACTCGACTAGCCTGCGGGATGCATCCTCTCGCACGTGTTTTTACTCGAGTAGCCTGCGGGATGCATCCTCTCGCACGTGTTTTTACTCGACTAGCCTGCGGGATGCATCCTCTCGCACGTGTTTTCACTCGACTAGCCTGCGGGATGCATCCTCTCGCACGTGTTTTTACTCGACTAGCCTGCGGGATGCATCCTCTCGCACGTGTTTTTACTCGAGTAGTCTGCGGGATGCATCCTCTCGCACGTGTTTTTACTCGACTAGCCTGCTGGATGCATCCTCTCAAACGTGTTTTTACTCGACTAGCCTGCGGGATGCATCCTCTCGCACGTGTTCTTGCTCGACTAGCCTGCGGGATGCATCCTCTCGCACTTGTTTTTACTCGACTAGCCTGCGGGATGCATCCTCTCGCACGTGTTTTTACTCGACTAGCCTGCGGAATGCATCCTCTCGCACGTGTTCTTCACTCGACTAGCCTGCGGGATGCATCCTCTCGCACGTGTTTTTACTCGACTAGCCTGCTGGATGCATCCTCTCAAACGTGTTTTTACTCGACTAGCCTGCGGGATGCATCCTCTCGCACGTGTTCTTGCTCGACTAGCCTGCGGGATGCATCCTCTCGCACTTGTTTTTACTCGACTAGCCTGCGGGATGCATCCTCTCGCACGTGTTTTTACTCGACTAGCCTGCGGGATGCATCCTCTCGCACGTGTTTTTACTCGTCTAAGCTGCGGGATGCATCCGCTCGCACGTGTTTTTACTCGACTAGCCTGCGGGATGCATCCTCTCGCACGTGTTTTTACTCGACTAGCCGGCGGGATGCATCCTCTCGCACGTGTTTTTACTCGACTAGCCTGCGGGATGCATCCTCTCGCACGTGTTTTTATTCGACTATCCTGCGGGATGCATCCTCTCGCACGTGATTTTACTCGACTAGCCTGCGGGATGCATCCTCTCGCACGTGTTTTTACTCGACTAGCCTGCGGGATGCATCCTCTCGCACGTGTTTTTACTCGACTAGCCTGCGGGATGCATCCTCTCGCACGTGTTTTTACTCGAGTAGCCTGCGGGATGCATCCTCTCGCACGTGTTTTTACTCGACTAGCCTGCGGGGTGCATCCTCTCGCACGTGTTTTTACTCGACTAGCCTGCGGGATGCATCCTCTCGCACGTGTTTTTACTCGACTAGCCTGCGGGATGCATCATCTCGCACGTGTTTTTGCTCGACTAGCCTGCGGGATGCATCCTCTCGCACCTGTTTTTGCTCGACTAGCCTGCGGGACGCATCCTCTGGCACGTGTTCCTCACTCGACTAGCCTGCGGGATGCATCCTCTCGCACGTGTTTTTACTCGACTAGCCTGCGGGATGCATCCTCTCGCACGTGTTTTTACTCGACTAGCCTGCGGGATGCATCCTCTCGCACGTGTTTTTACTCGACTAGCCTGCGGGATGCATCCTCTCGCACGTGTTTTTACTCGACTAGCCTGCGGGATGCATCCTCTAGCACGTGTTTTTACTCGAGTAACCTGCGGGATGCATCCTCTCGCACGTGTTTTTACTCTACTAGCCTGTGGGGTGCATCCTCTCGCACGTGTTTTTACTCGACTAACCTGCGGGATGCATCCTCTCGCACGTGTTTTTACTCGACTAGCCTGCGGGATGCATCCTCTCGCACGTGTTTTTATTCGACTAGCCTGCGGGATGCATCCTCTCGCACGTGTTTTTACTCGTCTTGGCTGCGGGATGCATCCTCTCGCACGTGTTTTTACTCCAGTAGTCTGCGGGATGCATCCTCTAGCACGTGTTTTTACTCGACTAGCCTGCGGGGTGCATCCTCTCGCACGTGTTTTTACTCGACTAGCCTGCGGGATGCATCCTCTCGCACGTGTTCTTCACTCGACTAGCCTGCGGGATGCATCCTCTCGCACGTGTTTTTACTCGACTAGCCTGCGGGATGCATCCTCTCGCACGTGTTTTTACTCGACTAGCCTGCTGGATGCATCCTCTCAAACGTGTTTTTACTCGACTAGCCTGCGGGATGCATCCTCTCGCACGTGTTTTTGCTCGACTAGCCTGCGGGATGCATCCTCTCGCACTTGTTTTTACTCGACTAGCCTGCGGGATGCATCCTCTCGCACGTGTTTTTACTCGACTAGCCTGCGGGATGCATCCTCTCGCACGTGTTTTTACTCGACTAGCCTGCGGAATGCATCCTCTCGCACGTGTTCTTCACTCGACTAGCCTGCGGGATGCATCCTCTCGCACGTGTTTTTACTCGACTAGCCTGCGGGATGCATCCTCTCGCACGTGTTTTTACTCGACTAGCCTGCGGGATGCATCGTATCGCACGTGTTTTTACTCGACTAGCCTGCGGGATGCATCTTCTCGCACGTGTTTTTACTCGACTAGCCTGCGGGATGCATCCTCTCGCACGTGTTTTTACTCGACTAGCCTGCGGGATGCATCCTCTCGCACGTGTTTTTACTCGACTAGCCTGCTGGATGCATCCTCTCAAACGTGTTTTTACTCGACTAGCCTGCGGGATGCATCCTCTCGCACGTGTTTTTGCTCGACTAGCCTGCGGGATGCATCCTCTCGCACTTGTTTTTACTCGACTAGCCTGCGGGATGCATCCTCTCGCACGTGTTTTTACTCGACTAGCCTGCGGGATGCATCCTCTCGCACGTGTTTTTACTCGTCTAAGCTGCGGGATGCATCCTCTCGCACGTGTTTTTACTCGACTAGCCTGCGGGATGCATCCTCTCGCACGTGTTTTTACTCGACTAGCCTGCGGGATGCATCCTCTCGCACGTGTTTTTACTCGACTAGCCTGCGGGATGCATCCTCTCGCACGTGTTTTTATTCGACTAGCCTGCGGGATGCATCCTCTCGCACGTGATTTTACTCGACTAGCCTGCGGGATGCATCCTCTCGCACGTGTTTTTACTCGACTAGCCTGCGGGATGCATCCTCTCGCACGTGTTTTTACTCGACTAGCCTGCGGGATGCATCCTCTCGCACGTGTTTTTACTCGACTAGCCCGCGGGATGCATCGTATCGCACGTGTTTTTACTCGACTAGCCTGCGGGATGCATCCTCTCGCACGTGTTTTTGCCCGACTAGCCTGCGGGATGCATCCTCTCGCACGTGTTTTTACTCGACTAGCCTGCGGGATGCATCCTCTCGCACGTGTTTTTACTCGACTAGCCTGCGGGATGCATCCTCTCGCACGTGTTTTTACACGACTAGCCTGCGGGATGCATCCTCTCGCACGTGTTTTTACTCGTCTAGGCTGCGGGATGCATCCTCTCGCACGTGTTTTTACTCGAGTAGTCTGCGGGATGCATCCTCTAGCACGTGTTTTTACTCGACTAGCCTGCGGGGTGCATCCTCTCGCACGTGTTTTTACTCGACTAGCCTGCGGGATGCATCCTCTCGCACGTGTTCTTCACTCGACTAGCCTGCGGGATGCATCCTCTCGCACGTGTTTTTACTCGACTAGCCTGCGGGATGCATTCTCTCGCACGTGTTTTTACTCGACTAGCCTGCTGGATGCATCCTCTCAAACGTGTTTTTACTCGACTAGCCTGCGGGATGCATCCTCTCGCACGTGTTCTTGCTCGACTAGCCTGCGGGATGCATCCTCTCGCACTTGTTTTTACTCGACTAGCCTGCGGGATGCATCCTCTCGCACGTGTTTTTACTCGACTAGCCTGCGGGATGCATCCTCTCGCACGTGTTTTTACTCGTCTAAGCTGCGGGATGCATCCGCTCGCACGTGTTTTTACTCGACTAGCCTGCGGGATGCATCCTCTCGCACGTGTTTTTACTCGACTAGCCTGCGGGATGCATCCTCTCGCACGTGTTTTTACTCGACTAGCCTGCGGGATGCATCCTCTCGCACGTGTTTTTATTCGACTATCCTGCGGGATGCATCCTCTCGCACGTGATTTTACTCGACTAGCCTGCGGGATGCATCCTCTCGCACGTGTTTTTACTCGACTAGCCTGCGGGATGCATCCTCTCGCACGTATTTTTACTCGACTAGCCTGCGGGATGCATCCTCTCGCACGTGTTTTCACTCGAGTAGCCTGCGGGATGCATCCTCTCGCACGTGTTTTTACTCGACTAGCCTGCGGGGTGCATCCTCTCGCACGTGTTTTTACTCGACTAGCCTGCGGGATGCATCCTCTCGCACGTGTTTTTACTCGACTAGCCTGCGGGATGCATCCTCTCGCACGTGTTTTTACTCGACTAGCCTGCGGGATGCATCCTCTCGCACGTGTTTTTACTCGACTAGCCTGCGGGATGCATCCTCTCGCACGTGTTTTTACTCGTCTAGGCTGCGGGATGCATCGTCTCGCACGTGTTTTTACTCGACTAGCCTGCGGGATGCATCCTCTCGCACGTGTTTTTACTCGACTAGCCTGCGGGATGCATCCTCTCGCACGTGTTTTTACTCGACTAGCCTGCGGGATGCATCATCTCGCACGTGTTTTTGCTCGACTAGCCTGCGGGATGCATCCTCTCGCACCTGTTTTTGCTCGACTAGCCTGCGGGACGCATCCTCTGGCACGTGTTCTTCACTCGACTAGCCTGCGGGATGCATCCTCTCGCACGTGTTTTTACTCGACTAGCCTGCGGGATGCATCCTCTCGCACGTGTTTTTACTCGACTAGCCTGCGGGATGCATCCTCTCGCACGTGTTTTTACTCGACTAGCCTGCGGGATGCATCCTCTCGCACGTGTTTTTACTCGAGTAACCTGCGGGATGCATCCTCTCGCACGTGTTTTTACTCTACTAGCCTGTGGGGTGCATCCTCTCGCACGTGTTTTTACTCGACTAGCCTGCGGGATGCATCCTCTCGCACGTGTTTTTATTCGACTAGCCTGCGGGATGCATCCTCTCGCACGTGATTTTACTCGACTAGCCTGCGGGATGCATCCTCTCGCACGTGTTTTTACTCGAGTAGCCTGCGGGATGCATCCTCTCGCACGTGTTTTTACTCGACTAGCCTGCGGGGTGCATCCTCTCGCACGTGTTTTTACTCGACTAGCCTGCGGGATGCAACCTCTCGCACGTGTTTTTACTCGACTAGCCTGCGGGATACATCCTCTCGCACGTGTTTTTACTCGACTAGCCTGCGGGATGCATCCTCTCGCACGTGTTTTTATTCGACTATCCTGCGGGATGCATCCTCTCGCACGTGATTTTACTCGACTAGCCTGCGGGATGCATCCTCTCGCACGTGTTTTTACTCGACTAGCCTGCGGGATGCATCCTCTCGCACGTGTTTTTACTCGACTAGCCTGCGGGATGCATCCTCTCGCACGTGTTTTTACTCGAGTAGCCTGCGGGATGCATCCTCTCGCACGTGTTTTTACTCGACTAGCGTGCGGGATGCATCCTCTTGCACGTGTTTTTGCTCGACTACCCTGCGGGATGCATCCTCTCGCACTTGTTTTTACTCGACTAGCCTGCGGGATGCATCCTCTCGCACGTGTTTTTACTCGACTAGCCTGCCGGATGCATCCTCTCGCACGTGTTTTTACTCGTCTAAGCTGCGGGATGCATCCTCTCGCACGTGTTTTTACTCGACTAGCCTGCGGGATGCATCCTCTCGCACGTGATTTTACTCGACTAGCCTGCGGGATGCATCCTCTCGCACGTGTTTTTACTCGACTAGCCTGCGGGATGCATCCTCTCGCACGTGTTTTTACTCGACTAGCCTGCGGGATGCATCCTCTCGCACATGTTTTTACTCGAGTAGCCTGCGGGATGCATCCTCTCGCACGTGTTTTTACTCGACTAGCGTGCGGGATGCATCCTCTTGCACGTGTTTTTGCTCGACTACCCTGCGGGATGCATCCTCTCGCACTTGTTTTTACTCGACTAGCCTGCGGGATGCATCCTCTCGCACGTGTTTTTACTCGACTAGCCTGCGGGATGCATCCTCTCGCACGTGTTTTTACTCGTCTAAGCTGCGGGATGCATCCTCTCGCACGTGTTTTTACTCGACTAGCCTGCGGGATGCATCCTCTCGCACGTGTTTTAACTCGACTAGCCTGCGGGATGCATCCTCTCGCACGTGTTTTTACTCGACTAGCCTGCGGGATGCATCCTCTCGCACGTGTTTTTACTCGACTAGCCTGCGGGATGCATCCTCTCGCACATGTTTTTACTCGAGTAGCCTGCGGGATGCATCCTCTCGCACGTGTTTTTACTCGACTAGCGTGCGGGATGCATCCTCTTGCACGTGTTTTTGCTCGACTACCCTGCGGGATGCATCCTCTCGCACTTGTTTTTACTCGACTAGCCTGCGGGATGCATCCTCTCGCACGTGTTTTTACTCGACTAGCCTGCGGGATGCATCCTCTCGCACGTGTTTTTACTCGTCTAAGCTGCGGGATGCATCCTCTCGCACGTGTTTTTACTCGACTAGCCTGCGGGATGCATCCTCTCGCACGTGTTTTAACTCGACTAGCCTGCGGGATGCATCCTCTCGCACGTGTTTTTACTCGACTAGCCTGCGGGATGCATCCTCTCGCACGTGTTTTTACTCGTCTAGGCTGCGGGATGCATCGTCTCGCACGTGTTTTTACTCGACTAGCCTGCGGGATGCATCCTCTCGCACGTGTTTTTACTCGACTAGCCTGCGGGATGCATCCTCTCGCACGTGTTTTTACTCGACTAGCCTGCGGGATGCATCCTCTCGCACGTGTTTTTACTCGACTAGCCTGCGGGATGCATCCTCTCGCACGTGTTTTTACTCGAGTAACCTGCGGGATGCATCCTCTCGCACGTGTTTTTACTCTACTAGCCTGTGGGGTGCATCCTCTCGCACGTGTTTTTACTCGACTAGCCTGCGGGATGCATCCTCTCGCACGTGTTTTTATTCGACTAGCCTGCGGGATGCATCCTCTCGCACGTGATTTTACTCGACTAGCCTGCGGGATGCATCCTCTCGCACGTGTTTTTACTCGAGTAGCCTGCGGGATGCATCCTCTCGCACGTGTTTTTACTCGACTAGCCTGCGGGGTGCATCCTCTCGCACGTGTTTTTACTCGACTAGCCTGCGGGATACATCCTCTCGCACGTGTTTTTACTCGTCTAGGCTGCGGGATGCATCGTCTCGCACGTGTTTTTACTCGACTAGCCTGCGGGATGCATCCTCTCGCACGTGTTTTTACTCGACTAGCCTGCGGGATGCATCCTCTCGCACGTGTTTTTACTCGACTAGCCTGCGGGATGCATCATCTCGCACGTGTTTTTGCTCGACTAGCCTGCGGGATGCATCCTCTCGCACCTGTTTTTGCTCGACTAGCCTGCGGGACGCATCCTCTGGCACGTGTTCTTCACTCGACTAGCCTGCGGGATGCATCCTCTCGCACGTGTTTTTACTCGACTAGCCTGCGGGATGCATCCTCTCGCACGTGTTTTTACTCGACTAGCCTGCGGGATGCATCCTCTCGCACGTGTTTTTACTCGACTAGCCTGCGGGATGCATCCTCTCGCACGTGTTTTTACTCGAGTAACCTGCGGGATGCATCCTCTCGCACGTGTTTTTACTCTACTAGCCTGTGGGGTGCATCCTCTCGCACGTGTTTTTACTCGACTAGCCTGCGGGATGCATCCTCTCGCACGTGTTTTTATTCGACTAGCCTGCGGGATGTATCCTCTCGCACGTGATTTTACTCGACTAGCCTGCGGGATGCATCCTCTCGCACGTGTTTTTACTCGAGTAGCCTGCGGGATGCATCCTCTCGCACGTGTTTTTACTCGACTAGCCTGCGGGGTGCATCCTCTCGCACGTGTTTTTACTCGACTAGCCTGCGGGATGCAACCTCTCGCACGTGTTTTTACTCGACTAGCCTGCGGGATACATCCTCTCGCACGTGTTTTTACTCGACTAGCCTGCGGGATGCATCCTCTCGCACGTGTTTTTATTCGACTATCCTGCGGGATGCATCCTCTCGCACGTGATTTTACTCGACTAGCCTGCGGGATGCATCCTCTCGCACGTGTTTTTACTCGACTAGCCTGCGGGATGCATCCTCTCGCACGTGTTTTTACTCGACTAGCCTGCGGGATGCATCCTCTCGCACGTGTTTTTACTCGAGTAGCCTGCGGGATGCATCCTCTCGCACGTGTTTTTACTCGACTAGCGTGCGGGATGCATCCTCTTGCACGTGTTTTTGCTCGACTACCCTGCGGGATGCATCCTCTCGCACTTGTTTTTACTCGACTAGCCTGCGGGATGCATCCTCTCGCACGTGTTTTTACTCGACTAGCCTGCCGGATGCATCCTCTCGCACGTGTTTTTACTCGTCTAAGCTGCGGGATCCATCCTCTCGCACGTGTTTTTACTCGACTAGCCTGCGGGATGCATCCTCTCACACGTGATTTTACTCGACTAGCCTGCGGGATGCATCCTCTCGCACGTGTTTTTACTCGACTAGCCTGCGGGATGCATCCTCTCGCACGTGTTTTTACTCGACTAGCCTGCGGGATGCATCCTCTCGCACGTGTTTTTACTCGACTAGCCTGCGGGATGCATCCTCTCGCACGTGTTTTTACTCGAGTAACCTGCGGGATGCATCCTCTCGCACGTGTTTTTACTCTACTAGCCTGTGGGGTGCATCCTCTCGCACGTGTTTTTACTCGACTAGCCTGCGGGATGCATCCTCTCGCACGTGTTTTTATTCGACTAGCCTGCGGGATGCATCCTCTCGCACGTGATTTTACTCGACTAGCCTGCGGGATGCATCCTCTCGCACGTGTTTTTACTCGAGTAGCCTGCGGGATGCATCCTCTCGCACGTGTTTTTACTCGACTAGCCTGCGGGGTGCATCCTCTCGCACGTGTTTTTACTCGACTAGCCTGCGGGATGCAACCTCTCGCACGTGTTTTTACTCGACTAGCCTGCGGGATACATCCTCTCGCACGTGTTTTTACTCGACTGGCCTGCGGGATGCATCCTCTCGCACGTGTTTTTATTCGACTATCCTGCGGGATGCATCCTCTCGCACGTGATTTTACTCGACTAGCCTGCGGGATGCATCCTCTCGCACGTGTTTTTACTCGACTAGCCTGCGGGATGCATCCTCTCGCACGTGTTTTTACTCGACTAGCCTGCGGGATGCATCCTCTCGCACGTGTTTTTACTCGAGTAGCCTGCGGGATGCATCCTCTCGCACGTGTTTTTACTCGACTAGCGTGCGGGATGCATCCTCTTGCACGTGTTTTTGCTCGACTACCCTGCGGGATGCATCCTCTCGCACTTGTTTTTACTCGACTAGCCTGCGGGATGCATCCTCTCGCACGTGTTTTTACTCGACTAGCCTGCGGGATGCATCCTCTCGCACGTGTTTTTACTCGTCTAAGCTGCGGGATGCATCCTCTCGCACGTGTTTTTACTAACTAGCCTGCGGGATGCATCCTCTCGCACGTGTTTTAACTCGACTAGCCTGCGGGATGCATCCTCTCGCACGTGTTTTTACTCGACTAGCCTGCGGGATGCATCCTCTCGCACGTGTTTTTACTCGTCTAGGCTGCGGGATGCATCGTCTCGCACGTGTTTTTACTCGACTAGCCTGCGGGATGCATCCTCTCGCACGTGTTTTTACTCGACTAGCCTGCGGGATGCATCCTCTCGCACGTGTTTTTACTCGACTAGCCTGCGGGATGCATCCTCTCGCACGTGTTTTTACTCGACTAGCCTGCGGGATGCATCCTCTCGCACGTGTTTTTACTCGAGTAACCTGCGGGATGCATCCTCTCGCACGTGTTTTTACTCTACTAGCCTGTGGGGTGCATCCTCTCGCACGTGTTTTTACTCGACTAGCCTGCGGGATGCATCCTCTCGCACGTGTTTTTATTCGACTAGCCGGCGGGATGCATCCTCTCGCACGTGATTTTACTCGACTAGCCTGCGGGATGCATCCTCTCGCACGTGTTTTTACTCGAGTAGCCTGCGGGATGCATCCTCTCGCACGTGTTTTTACTCGACTAGCCTGCGGGGTGCATCCTCTCGCACGTGTTTTTACTCGACTAGCCTGCGGGATGCAACCTCTCGCACGTGTTTTTACTCGACTAGCCTGCGGGATACATCCTCTCGCACGTGTTTTTACTCGACTAGCCTGCAGGATGCATCCTCTCGCACGTGTTTTTATTCGACTATCCTGCGGGATGCATCCTCTCGCACGTGATTTTACTCGACTAGCCTGCGGGATGCATCCTCTCGCACGTGTTTTTACTCGACTAGCCTGCGGGATGCATCCTCTCGCACGTGTTTTTACTCGACTAGCCTGCGGGATGCATCCTCTCGCACGAGTTTTTACTCGAGTAGCCTGCGGGATGCATCCTCTCGCACGTGTTTTTACTCGACTAGCGTGCGGGATGCATCCTCTTGCACGTGTTTTTGCTCGACTACCCTGCGGGATGCATCCTCTCGCACTTGTTTTTACTCGACTAGCCTGCGGGATGCATCCTCTCGCACGTGTTTTTACTCGACTAGCCTGCGGGATGCATCCTCTCGCACGTGTTTTTACTCGTCTAAGCTGCGGGATGCATCCTCTCGCACGTGTTTTTACTCGACTAGCCTGCGGGATGCATCCTCTCGCACGTGTTTTAACTCGACTAGCCTGCGGGATGCATCCTCTCGCACGTGTTTTTACTCGACTAGCCTGCGGGATGCATCCTCTCGCACGTGTTTTTACTCGACTAGCCTGCGGGATGCATCCTCTCGCACGTGATTTTACTCGACTAGCCTGCGGGATGCATCCTCTCGCACGTGTTTTTACTCGACTAGCCTGCGGGATGCATCCTCTCGCACGTGTTTTTACTCGACTAGCCTGCGGGATGCATCCTCTCGCACGTGTTTTTGCTCGACTAGCCTGCGGGATGCATCCTCTCGCACGTGTTTTTACACGACTAGCCTGCGGGATGCATCCTCTCGCACGTGTTTTTGCCCGACTAGCCTGTGGGATGCATCTTCTCGCACGTGTTTTTACTCGACTAGCCTGCGGGATGCATCCTCTCGCACGTGTTTTTACTCGACTAGCCTGCGGGATGCATCCTCTCGCACGTGTTTTTACTCGACTAGCCTGCGGGATGCATCCTCTCGCACGTGTTTTTACTCGTCTAGGCTGCGGGATGCATCCTCTCGCACGTGTTTTTACTCGAGTAGTCTGCGGGATGCATCCTCTCGCACGTGTTTTTACTCGACTAGCCTGCGGGGTGCATCCTCTCGCACGTGTTTTTACTCGACTAGCCTGCGGAATGCATCCTCTCGCACGTGTTCTTCACTCGACTAGCCTGCGGGATGCATCCTCTCGCACGTGTTTTTACTCGACTAGCCTGCGGGATGCATCCTCTCGCACGTGTTTTTACTCGACTAGCCTGCGGGATGCATCGTATCGCACGTGTTTTTATTCGACTAGCCGGCGGGATGCATCCTCTCGCACGTGATTTTACTCGACTAGCCTGCGGGATGCATCCTCTCGCACGTGTTTTTACTCGAGTAGCCTGCGGGATGCATCCTCTCGCACGTGTTTTTACTCGACTAGCCTGCGGGGTGCATCCTCTCGCACGTGTTTTTACTCGACTAGCCTGCGGGATGCAACCTCTCGCACGTGTTTTTACTCGACTAGCCTGCGGGATACATCCTCTCGCACGTGTTTTTACTCGACTAGCCTGCAGGATGCATCCTCTCGCACGTGTTTTTATTCGACTATCCTGCGGGATGCATCCTCTCGCACGTGATTTTACTCGACTAGCCTGCGGGATGCATCCTCTCGCACGTGTTTTTACTCGACTAGCCTGCGGGATGCATCCTCTCGCACGTGTTTTTACTCGACTAGCCTGCGGGATGCATCCTCTCGCACGTGTTTTTACTCGAGTAGCCTGCGGGATGCATCCTCTCGCACGTGTTTTTACTCGACTAGCGTGCGGGATGCATCCTCTTGCACGTGTTTTTGCTCGACTACCCTGCGGGATGCATCCTCTCGCACTTGTTTTTACTCGACTAGCCTGCGGGATGCATCCTCTCGCACGTGTTTTTACTCGACTAGCCTGCGGGATGCATCCTCTCGCACGTGTTTTTACTCGTCTAAGCTGCGGGATGCATCCTCTCGCACGTGTTTTTACTCGACTAGCCTGCGGGATGCATCCTCTCGCACGTGTTTTAACTCGACTAGCCTGCGGGATGCATCCTCTCGCACGTGTTTTTACTCGACTAGCCTGCGGGATGCATCCTCTCGCACGTGTTTTTACTCGACTAGCCTGCGGGATGCATCCTCTCGCACGTGATTTTACTCGACTAGCCTGCGGGATGCATCCTCTCGCACGTGTTTTTACTCGACTAGCCTGCGGGATGCATCCTCTCGCACGTGTTTTTACTCGACTAGCCTGCGGGATGCATCCTCTCGCACGTGTTTTTGCTCGACTAGCCTGCGGGATGCATCCTCTCGCACGTGTTTTTACACGACTAGCCTGCGGGATGCATCCTCTCGCACGTGTTTTTGCCCGACTAGCCTGTGGGATGCATCTTCTCGCACGTGTTTTTACTCGACTAGCCTGCGGGATGCATCCTCTCGCACGTGTTTTTACTCGACTAGCCTGCGGGATGCATCCTCTCGCACGTGTTTTTACTCGACTAGCCTGCGGGATGCATCCTCTCGCACGTGTTTTTACTCGTCTAGGCTGCGGGATGCATCCTCTCGCACGTGTTTTTACTCGAGTAGTCTGCGGGATGCATCCTCTCGCACGTGTTTTTACTCGACTAGCCTGCGGGGTGCATCCTCTCGCACGTGTTTTTACTCGACTAGCCTGCGGAATGCATCCTCTCGCACGTGTTCTTCACTCGACTAGCCTGCGGGATGCATCCTCTCGCACGTGTTTTTACTCGACTAGCCTGCGGGATGCATCCTCTCGCACGTGTTTTTACTCGACTAGCCTGCGGGATGCATCGTATCGCACGTGTTTTTACTCGACTAGCCTGCGGGATGCATCCTCTCGCACGTGTTTTTACTCGACTAGCCTGCGGGATGCATCCTCTCGCACGTGTTTTTGCTCGACTAGCCTGCGGGATGCATCCTCTCGCACTTGTTTTTACTCGACTAGCCTGCGGGATGCATCCTCTCGCACGTGTTTTTACTCGACTAGCCTGCGGGATGCATCCTCTCGCACGTGTTTTTACTCGACTAGCCTGCGGAATGCATCCTCTCGCACGTGTTCTTCATTCGACTAGCCTGCGGGATGCATCCTCTCGCACGTGTTTTTACTCGACTAGCCTGCGGGATGCATCCTCTCGCACGTGTTTTTACTCGACTAGCCTGCGGGATGCATCGTATCGCACGTGTTTTTACTCGACTAGCCTGCGGGATGCATCTTCTCGCACGTGTTTTTACTCGACTAGCCTGCGGGATGCATCCTCTCGCACGTGTTTTTACTCGACTAGCCTGCGGGATGCATCCTCTCGCACGTGTTTTTACTCGACTAGCCTGCTGGATGCATCCTCTCAAACGTGTTTTTACTCGACTAGCCTGCGGGATGCATCCTCTCGCACGTGTTTTTGCTCGACTAGCCTGCGGGATGCATCCTCTCGCACTTGTTTTTACTCGACTAGCCTGCGGGATGCATCCTCTCGCACGTGTTTTTACTCGACTAGCCTGCGGGATGCATCCTCTCGCACGTGTTTTTACTCGTCTAAGCTGCGGGATGCATCCTCTCGCACGTGTTTTTACTCGACTAGCCTGCGGGATGCATCCTCTCGCACGTGTTTTTGCTCGAATAGCCTGCGGGATGCATCCTCTCGCACGTGTTTTTACTCGACTAGCTTGCGGGATGCATCCTCTCGCACGTGTTTTTATTCGACTAGCCTGCGGGATGCATCCTCTCGCACGTGATTTTACTCGACTAGCCTGCGGGATGCATCCTCTCGCACGTGTTTTTACTCGACTAGCCTGCGGGATGCATCCTCTCGCACGTGTTTTTACTCGTCTTGGCTGCGGGATGCATCCTCTCGCACGTGTTTTTACTCGACTAGCCTGCGGGATGCATCGTATCGCACGTGTTTTTACTCGACTAGCCTGCGGGATGCATCCTCTCGCACGTGTTTTTACTCGACTAGCCTGCGGGATGCATCCTCTCGCACGTGTTTTTGCTCGACTAGCCTGCGGGATGCATCCTCTCGCACTTGTTTTTACTCGACTAGCCTGCGGGATGCATCCTCTCGCACGTGTTTTTACTCGACTAGCCTGCGGGATGCATCCTCTCGCACGTGTTTTTACTCGACTAGCCTGCGGAATGCATCCTCTCACACGTGTTCTTCATTCGACTAGCCTGCGGGATGCATCCTCTCGCACGTGTTTTTACTCGACTAGCCTGCGGGATGCATCCTCTCGCACGTGTTTTTACTCGACTAGCCTGCGGGATGCATCGTATCGCACGTGTTTTTACTCGACTAGCCTGCGGGATGCATCTTCTCGCACGTGTTTTTACTCGACTAGCCTGCGGGATGCATCCTCTCGCACGTGTTTTTACTCGACTAGCCTGCGGGATGCATCCTCTCGCACGTGTTTTTACTCGACTAGCCTGCTGGATGCATCCTCTCAAACGTGTTTTTACTCGACTAGCCTGCGGGATGCATCCTCTCGCACGTGTTTTTGCTCGACTAGCCTGCGGGATGCATCCTCTCGCACTTGTTTTTACTCGACTAGCCTGCGGGATGCATCCTCTCGCACGTGTTTTTACTCGACTAGCCTGCGGGATGCATCCTCTCGCACGTGTTTTTACTCGTCTAAGCTGCGGGATGCATCCTCTCGCACGTGTTTTTACTCGACTAGCCTGCGGGATGCATCCTCTCGCACGTGTTTTTACTCGACTAGCCTGCGGGATGCATCCTCTCGCACGTGTTTTTACTCGACTAGCCTGCGGGATACATCCTCTCGCACGTGTTTTTATTCGACTAGCCTGCGGGATGCATCCTCTCGCACGTGATTTTACTCGACTAGCCTGCGGGATGCATCCTCTCGCACGTGTTTTTACTCGACTAGCCTGCGGGATGCATCCTCTCGCACGTGTTTTTACTCGACTAGGCTGCGGGATGCATCCTCTCGCACGTGTTTTTACTCGTCTTGGCTGCGGGATGCATCCTCTCGCACGTGTTTTTACTCGACTAGCCTGCGGGATGCATCCTCTCGCACGTGTTTTTACTCGACTAGCCTGCGGGGTGCATCCTCTCGCACGTGTTTTTACTCGACTAGCCTGCGGGATGCATCCTCTCGCACGTGTTTTTGCTCGACTAGCCTGCGGGATGCATCCTCTCGCACCTGTTTTTGCTCGACTAGCCTGCGGGACGCATCCTCTGGCACGTGTTCTTCACTCGACTAGCCTGCGGGATGCATCCTCTCGCACGTGTTTTTACTCGACTAGCCTGCGGGATGCATCCTCTCGCACGTGTTTTTACTCGACTAGCCTGCGGGATGCATCATCTCGCACGTGTTTTTGCTCGACTAGCCTGCGGGATGCATCCTCTCGCACCTGTTTTTGCTCGACTAGCCTGCGGGACGCATCCTCTGGCACGTGTTCTTCACTCGACTAGCCTGCGGGATGCATCCTCTCGCACGTGTTTTTACTCGACTAGCCTGCGGGATGCATCCTCTCGCACGTGTTTTTACTCGACTAGCCTGCGGGATGCATCCTCTCGCACGTGTTTTTACTCGACTAGCCTGCGGGATGCATCCTCTCGCACGTGTTTTTACTGGAGTAACCTGCGGGATGCATCCTCTCGCACGTGTTTTTACTCTACTAGCCTGTGGGGTGCATCCTCTCGCACGTGTTTTTACTCGACTAACCTGCGGGATGCATCCTCTCGCACGTGTTTTTACTCGACTAGCCTGCGGGATGCATCCTCTCGCACGTGTTTTTATTCGACTAGCCTGCGGGATGCATCCTCTCGCACGTGTTTTTACTCGTCTTGGCTGCGGGATGCATCCTCTCGCACGTGTTTTTACTCCAGTAGTCTGCGGGATGCATCCTCTAGCACGTGTTTTTACTCGACTAGCCGGCGGGGTGCATCCTCTCGCACGTGTTTTTACTCGACTAGCCTGCGGGATGCATCCTCTCGCACGTGTTCTTCACTCGACTAGCCTGCGGGATGCATCCTCTCGCACGTGTTTTTACTCGACTAGCCTGCGGGATGCATCCTCTCGCACGTGTTTTTACTCGACTAGCCTGCTGGATGCATCCTCTCAAACGTGTTTTTACTCGACTAGCCTGCGGGATGCATCCTCTCGCACGTGTTTTTGCTCGACTAGCCTGCGGGATGCATCCTCTCGCACTTGTTTTTACTCGACTAGCCTGCGGGATGCATCCTCTCGCACGTGTTTTTACTCGACTAGCCTGCGGGATGCATCCTCTCGCACGTGTTTTTACTCGACTAGCCTGCGGAATGCATCCTCTCGCACGTGTTCTTCACTCGACTAGCCTGCGGGATGCATCCTCTCGCACGTGTTTTTACTCGACTAGCCTGCGGGATGCATCCTCTCGCACGTGTTTTTACTCGACTAGCCTGCGGGATGCATCGTATCGCACGTGTTTTTACTCGACTAGCCTGCGGGATGCATCTTCTCGCACGTGTTTTTACTCGACTAGCCTGCGGGATGCATCCTCTCGCACGTGTTTTTACTCGACTAGCCTGCGGGATGCATCCTCTCGCACGTGTTTTTACTCGACTAGCCTGCTGGATGCATCCTCTCAAACGTGTTTTTACTCTACTAGCCAGTGGGGTGCATCCTGTCGCACGTGTTTTTACTCGACTAACCTGCGGGATGCATCCTCTCGCACGTGTTTTTACTCGACTAGCCTGCGGGATGCATCCTCTCGCACGTGTTTTTATTCGACTAGCCTGCGGGATGCATCCTCTCGCACGTGATTTTACTCGACTAGCCTGCGGGATGCATCCTCTGGCACGTGTTTTTACTCGACTAGCCTGCGGGATGCATCCTCTCGCACGTGTTTTTACTCGTCTTGGCTGCGGGATGCATCCTCTCGCACGTGTTTTTACTCCAGTAGTCTGCGGGATGCATCCTCTAGCACGTGTTTTTACTCGACTAGCCGGCGGGGTGCATCCTCTCGCACGTGTTTTTACTCGACTAGCCTGCGGGATGCATCCTCTCGCACGTGTTCTTCACTCGACTAGCCTGCGGGATGCATCCTCTCGCACGTGTTTTTACTCGACTAGCCTGCGGGATGCATCCTCTCGCACGTGTTTTTACTCGACTAGCCTGCTGGATGCATCCTCTCAAACGTGTTTTTACTCGACTAGCCTGCGGGATGCATCCTCTCGCACGTGTTTTTGCTCGACTAGCCTGCGGGATGCATCCTCTCGCACTTGTTTTTACTCGACTAGCCTGCGGGATGCATCCTCTCGCACGTGTTTTTACTCGACTAGCCTGCGGGATGCATCCTCTCGCACGTGTTTTTACTCGACTAGCCTGCGGGATGCATCCTCTCGCACGTGTTTTTGCTCGACTAGCCTGCGGGATGCATCCTCTCGCACTTGTTTTTACTCGACTAGCCTGCGGGATGCATCCTCTCGCACGTGTTTTTACTCGACTAGCCTGCGGGATGCATCCTCTCGCACGTGTTTTTACTCGTCTAAGCTGCGGGATGCATCCTCTCGCACGTGTTTTTACTCGACTAGCCTGCGGGATGCATCCTCTCGCACGTGTTTTTACTCGACTAGCCTGCGGGATGCATCCTCTCGCACGTGTTTTTACTCGAGTAACCTGCGGGATGCATCCTCTCGCACGTGTTTTTACTCTACTAGCCTGTGGGGTGCATCCTCTCGCACGTGTTTTTACTCGACTAACCTGCGGGATGCATCCTCTCGCACGTGTTTTTACTCGACTAGCCTGCGGGATGCATCCTCTCGCACGTGTTTTTATTCGACTAGCCTGCGGGATGCATCCTCTCGCACGTGATTTTACTCGACTAGCCTGCGGGATGCATCCTCTGGCACGTGTTTTTACTCGACTAGCCTGCGGGATGCATCCTCTCGCACGTGTTTTTACTCGACTAGCCTGCGGGGTGCATCCTCTCGCACGTGTTTTTACTCGACTAGCCTGCGGGATGCATCCTCTCGCACGTGTTTTTACTCGACTAGCCTGCGGGATGCATCCTCTCGCACGTGTTTTTATTCGACTAGCCTGCGGGATACAACATCTCGCAAGTGTTTTTACTCGACTAGCCTGCGGGGTGCATCCTCTCGCACGTGTTTTTACTCGACTAGCCTGCGGGATGCATCCTCTCGCACGTGTTTTTACTCGACTAGCCTGCGGGATGCATCCTCTCGCACGTGTTTTTACTCGAGTAGCCTGCGGGATGCATCCTCTCGCACGTGTTTTTAATCGACTAGCCTGCGGGGTGCATCCTCTCGCACGTGTTTTTACTCGACTAGCCTGCGGGATGCATCCTCTCGCACGTGTTTTTTCTCGACTAGCCTGCGGGGTGCATCCTCTCGCACGTGTTTTTACTCGACTAGCCTGCGGGATGCATCCTCTCGCACGTGTTTTTGCTCGACTAGCCTGCGGGATGCATCCTCTCGCACGTGTTTTTACACGACTAGCCTGCGGGATGCATCCTCTCGCACGTGATTTTGCCCGACTAGCCTGCGGGATGCATCCTCTCGCACGTGTTTTTACTCGACTAGCCTGCGGGATGCATCCTCTCGCACGTGTTTTTACTCGAGTAGCCTGCGGGATGCATCCTCTCGCACGTGTTTTCACTCGACTAGCCTGCGGGATGCATCCTCTCGCACGTGTTTTTACTCGACTAGCCTGCGGGATGCATCCTCTCGCACGTGTTTTTACTCGAGTAGTCTGCGGGATGCATCCTCTCGCACGTGTTTTTACTCGACTAGCCTGCGGGGTGCATCCTCTCGCACGTGTTTTTATTCGACTAGCCTGCGGGATGCATCCTCTCGCACGTGATTTTACTCGACTAGCCTGCGGGATGCATCCTCCCGCACGTGTTTTTACTCGACTAGCCTGCGGGATACATCCTCTCGCACGTGTTTTTACTCGACTAGCCTACGGGGTGCATCCTCTTGCACGAGTTTTTACTCGACTAGCCTGCGGGATGCATCCTCTCGCACGTGTTTTTACTCGACTAGCCTGCGGGATGCATCCTCTCGCACGTGTTTTTATTCGACTATCCTGCGGGATGCATCCTCTCGCACGTGATTTTACTCGACTAGCCTGCGGGATGCATCCTCTCGCACGTGTTTTTACTCGACTAGCCTGCGGGATGCATCCTCTCGCACGTGTTTTTACTCGACTAGCCTGCGGGATGCATCCTCTCGCACGTGTTTTTACTCGAGTAGCCTGCGGGGTGCATCCTCTCGCACGTGTTTTTACTCGACTAGCCTGCGGGGTGCATCCTCTCGCACGTGTTTTTACTCGACTAGCCTGCGGGATGCATCCTCTCGCACGTGTTTTTACTCGACTAGCCTGCGGGATGCATCATCTCGCACGTGTTTTTGCTCGACTAGCCTGCGGGATGCATCCTCTCGCACCTGTTTTTGCTCGACTAGCCTGCGGGACGCATCCTCTGGCACGTGTTCTTCACTCGACTAGCCTGCGGGATGCATCCTCTCGCACGTGTTTTTACTCGACTAGCCTGCGGGATGCATCCTCTCGCACGTGTTTTTACTCGACTAGCCTGCGGGATGCATCATCTCGCACGTGTTTTTGCTCGACTAGCCTGCGGGATGCATCCTCTCGCACCTGTTTTTGCTCGACTAGCCTGCGGGACGCATCCTCTGGCACGTGTTCTTCACTCGACTAGCCTGCGGGATGCATCCTCTCGCACGTGTTTTTACTCGACTAGCCTGCGGGATGCATCCTCTCGCACGTGTTTTTACTCGACTAGCCTGCGGGATGCATCCTCACGCACGTGTTTTTACTCGACTAGCCTGCGGGATGCATCCTCTCGCACGTGTTTTTACTCGAGTAACCTGCGGGATGCATCCTCTCGCACGTGTTTTTACTCTACTAGCCTGTGGGGTGCATCCTCTCGCACGTGTTTTTACTCGACTAACCTGCGGGATGCATCCTCTCGCACGTGTTTTTACTCGACTAGCCTGCGGGATGCATCCTCTCGCACGTGTTTTTATTCGACTAGCCTGCGGGATGCATCCTCTCGCACGTGTTTTTACTCGTCTTGGCTGCGGGATGCATCCTCTCGCACGTGTTTTTACTCGAGTAGTCTGCGGGATGCATCCTCTAGCACGTGTTTTTACTCGACTAGCCTGCGGGGTGCATCCTCTCGCACGTGTTTTTACTCGACTAGCCTGCGGGATGCATCCTCTCGCACGTGTTCTTCACTCGACTAGCCTGCGGGATGCATCCTCTCGCACGTGTTTTTACTCGACTAGCCTGCGGGATGCATCCTCTCGCACGTGTTTTTACTCGACTAGCCTGCTGGATGCATCCTCTCAAACGTGTTTTTACTCGACTAGCCTGCGGGATGCATCCTCTCGCACGTGTTTTTGCTCGACTAGCCTGCGGGATGCATCCTCTCGCACTTGTTTTTACTCGACTAGCCTGCGGGATGCATCCTCTCGCACGTGTTTTTACTCGACTAGCCTGCGGGATGCATCCTCTCGCACGTGTTTTTACTCGTCTAAGCTGCGGGATGCATCCGCTCGCACGTGTTTTTACTCGACTAGCCTGCGGGATGCATCCTCTCGCACGTGTTTTTACTCGACTAGCCTGCGGGATGCATCCTCTCGCACGTGTTTTTACTCGACTAGCCTGCGGGATGCATCCTCTCGCACGTGTTTTTATTCGACTATCCTGCGGGATGCATCCTCTCGCACGTGATTTTACTCGACTAGCCTGCGGGATGCATCCTCTCGCACGTGTTTTTACTCGACTAGCCTGCGGGATGCATCCTCTCGCACGTGTTTTTACTCGACTAGCCTGCGGGATGCATCCTCTCGCACGTGTTTTTACTCGAGTAGCCTGCGGGATGCATCCTCTCGCACGTGTTTTTACTCGACTAGCCTGCGGGGTGCATCCTCTCGCACGTGTTTTTACTCGACTAGCCTGCGGGATGCATCCTCTCGCACGTGTTTTTACTCGACTAGCCTGCGGGATGCATCCTCTCGCACGTGTTTTTACTCGACTAGCCTGCGGGATGCATCCTCTCGCACGTGTTTTTACTCGTCTAGGCTGCGGGATGCATCGTCTCGCACGTGTTTTTACTCGACTAGCCTGCGGGATGCATCCTCTCGCACGTGTTTTTACTCGACTAGCCTGCGGGATGCATCCTCTCGCACGTGTTTTTACTCGACTAGCCTGCGTGATGCATCATCTCGCACGTGTTTTTGCTCGACTAGCCTGCGGGATGCATCCTCTCGCACCTGTTTTTGCTCGACTAGCCTGCGGGACGCATCCTCTGGCACGTGTTCTTCACTCGACTAGCCTGCGGGATGCATCCTCTCGCACGTGTTTTTACTCGACTAGCCTGCGGGATGCATCCTCTCGCACGTGTTTTTACTCGACTAGCCTGCGGGATGCATCCTCTCGCACGTGTTTTTACTCGACTAGCCTGCGGGATGCATCCTCTCGCACGTGTTTTTACTCGACTAGCCTGCGGGATGCATCCTCTCGCACGTGTTTTTACTCGAGTAACCTGCGGGATGCATCCTCTCGCACGTGTTTTTACTCTACTAGCCTGCGGGGTGCATCCTCTCGCACGTGTTTTTACTCGACTAACCTGCGGGATGCATCCTCTCGCACGTGTTTTTACTCGACTAGCCTGCGGGATGCATCCTCTCGCACGTGTTTTTGCTCGACTAGCCTGCGGGATGCATCCTCTCGCACGTGTTTTTACACGACTAGCCTGCGGGATGCATCCTCTCGCACGTGATTTTGCCCGACTAGCCTGCGGGATGCATCCTCTCGCACCTGTTTTTGCTCGACTAGCCTGCGGGACGCATCCTCTGGCACGTGTTCTTCACTCGACTAGCCTGCGGGATGCATCCTCTCGCACGTGTTTTTACTCGACTAGCCTGCGGGATGCATCCTCTCGCACGTGTTTTTACTCGACTAGCCTGCGGGATGCATCCTCTCGCACGTGTTTTTACTCGACTAGCCTGCGGGATGCATCCTCTCGCACGTGTTTTTACTCGAGTAACCTGCGGGATGCATCCTCTCGCACGTGTTTTTACTCGACTAGCCTGCGGGGTGCATCCTCTCGCACGTGTTTTTACTCGACTAACCTGCGGGATGCATCCTCTCGCACGTGTTTTTACTCGACTAGCCTGCGGGATGCATCCTCTCGCACGTGTTTTTATTCGACTAGCCTGCGGGATGCATCCTCTCGCACGTGATTTTACTCGACTAGCCTGCGGGATGCATCCTCTCGCACGTGTTTTTACTCGAGTAGCCTGCGGGATGCATCCTCTCGCACGAGTTTTTACTCGACTAGCCTGCGGGGTGCATCCTCTCGCACGTGTTTTTACTCGACTAGCCTGCGGGATGCAACCTCTCGCACGTGTTTTTACTCGACTAGCCTGCGGGATGCATCCTCTCGCACGTGTTTTTACTCGACTAGCCTGCGGGATGCATCCTCTCGCACGTGTTTTTACTCGACTAGCCTGCGGGAAGCATCCTCTCGCACGTGTTTTTACTCGACTAGCCTGCGGGATGCATCCTCTCGCACGTGTTTTTACTCGACTAGCCTGCGGGATGCATCCTCTCGCACGTGTTTTTACTCGAGTAGCCTGCGGGATGCATCCTCTCGCACGTGTTTTTAATCGACTAGCCTGCGGGGTGCATCCTCTCGCACGTGTTTTTACTCGACTAGCCTGCGGGATGCATCCTCTCGCACGTGTTTTTTCTCGACTAGCCTGCGGGGTGCATCCTCTCGCACGTGTTTTTACTCGACTAGCCTGCGGGATGCATCCTCTCGCACGTGTTTTTATTCGACTAGCCTGCGGGATACATCCTCTCGCACGTGATTTTACTCGACTAGCCTGCGGGATGCATTCTCTCGCACGTGTTTTTACTCGAGTAGCCTGCGGGATGCATCCTCTCGCACGTGTTTTTACTCGAGTAACCTGCGGGATGCATCCTCTCGCACGTGTTTTTACTCTACTAGCCTGCGGGGTGCATCCTCTCGCACGTGTTTTTACTCGACTAACCTGCGGGATGCATCCTCTCGCACGTGTTTTTACTCGACTAGCCTGCGGGATGCATCCTCTCGCACGTGTTTTTATTCGACTAGCCTGCGGGATACATCCTCTCGCACGTGATTTTACTCGACTAGCCTGCGGGATGCATCCTCTCGCACGTGTTTTTACTCGAGTAGCCTGCGGGATGCATCCTCTCGCACGTGTTTTTACTCGACTAGCCTGCGGGGTGCATCCTCTCGCACGTGTTTTTACTCGACTAGCCTGCGGGATGCAACCTCTCGCACGTGTTTTTACTCGACTAGCCTGCGGGATGCATCCTCTCGCACGTGTTTTTACTCGACTAGCCTGCGGGATGCATCCTCTCGCACGTGTTTTTACTCGAGTAACCTGCGGGATGCATCCTCTCGCACGTGTTTTTACTCTACTAGCCTGCGGGGTGCATCCTCTCGCACGTGTTTTTACTCGACTAACCTGCGGGATGCATCCTCTCGCACGTGTTTTTACTCGACTAGCCTGCGGGATGCATCCTCTCGCACGTGTTTTTATTCGACTAGCCTGCGGGATACATCCTCTCGCACGTGATTTTACTCGACTAGCCTGCGGGATGCATCCTCTCGCACGTGTTTTTACTCGAGTAGCCTGCGGGATGCATCCTCTCGCACGTGTTTTTACTCGACTAGCCTGCGGGGTGCATCCTCTCGCACGTGTTTTTATTCGACTAGCCTGCGGGATGCATCCTCTCGCACGTGATTTTACTCGACTAGCCTGCGGGATGCATCCTCCCGCACGTGTTTTTACTCGACTAGCCTGCGGGATACATCCTCTCGCACGTGTTTTTACTCGACTAGCCTGCGGGGTGCATCCTCTTGCACGTGTTTTTACTCGACTAGCCTGCGGGATGCATCCTCTCGCACGTGTTTTTACTCGACTAGCCTGCGGGATGCATCCTCTCGCACGTGTTTTTACTCGAGTAACCTGCGGGATGCATCCTCTCGCACGTGTTTTTACTCTACTAGCCTGCGGGGTGCATCCTCTCGCACGTGTTTTTACTCGACTAACCTGCGGGATGCATCCTCTCGCACGTGTTTTTACTCGACTAGCCTGCGGGATGCATCCTCTCGCACGTGTTTTTACTCGACTAGCCTGCGGGATGCATCCTCTCGCACGTGTTTTTGCTCGACTAGCCTGCGGGATGCATCCTCTCGCACGTGTTTTTACACGACTAGCCTGCGGGATGCATCCTCTCGCACGTGATTTTGCCCGACTAGCCTGCGGGATGCATCCTCTCGCACCTGTTTTTGCTCGACTAGCCTGCGGGACGCATCCTCTGGCACGTGTTCTTCACTCGACTAGCCTGCGGGATGCATCCTCTCGCACGTGTTTTTACTCGACTAGCCTGCGGGATGCATCCTCTCGCACGTGTTTTTACTCGACTAGCCTGCGGGATGCATCCTCTCGCACGTGTTTTTACTCGACTAGCCTGCGGGATGCATCCTCTCGCACGTGTTTTTACTCGAGTAACCTGCGGGATGCATCCTCTCGCACGTGTTTTTACTCGACTAGCCTGCGGGGTGCATCCTCTCGCACGTGTTTTTACTCGACTAACCTGCGGGATGCATCCTCTCGCACGTGTTTTTACTCGACTAGCCTGCGGGATGCATCCTCTCGCACGTGTTTTTATTCGACTAGCCTGCGGGATGCATCCTCTCGCACGTGATTTTACTCGACTAGCCTGCGGGATGCATCCTCTCGCACGTGTTTTTACTCGAGTAGCCTGCGGGATGCATCCTCTCGCACGAGTTTTTACTCGACTAGCCTGCGGGGTGCATCCTCTCGCACGTGTTTTTACTCGACTAGCCTGCGGGATGCAACCTCTCGCACGTGTTTTTACTCGACTAGCCTGCGGGATGCATCCTCTCGCACGTGTTTTTACTCGACTAGCCTGCGGGATGCATCCTCTCGCACGTGTTTTTACTCGACTAGCCTGCGGGAAGCATCCTCTCGCACGTGTTTTTACTCGACTAGCCTGCGGGATGCATCCTCTCGCACGTGTTTTTACTCGACTAGCCTGCGGGATGCATCCTCTCGCACGTGTTTTTATTCGACTAGCCTGCGGGATACAACATCTCGCAAGTGTTTTTACTCGACTAGCCTGCGGGGTGCATCCTCTCGCACGTGTTTTTACTCGACTAGCCTGCGGGATGCATCCTCTCGCACGTGTTTTTACTCGACTAGCCTGCGGGATGCATCCTCTCGCACGTGTTTTTACTCGAGTAGCCTGCGGGATGCATCCTCTCGCACGTGTTTTTAATCGACTAGCCTGCGGGGTGCATCCTCTCGCACGTGTTTTTACTCGACTAGCCTGCGGGATGCATCCTCTCGCACGTGTTTTTTCTCGACTAGCCTGCGGGGTGCATCCTCTCGCACGTGTTTTTACTCGACTAGCCTGCGGGATGCATCCTCTCGCACGTGTTTTTGCTCGACTAGCCTGCGGGATGCATCCTCTCGCACGTGTTTTTACACGACTAGCCTGCGGGATGCATCCTCTCGCACGTGATTTTGCCCGACTAGCCTGCGGGATGCATCCTCTCGCACGTGTTTTTACTCGACTAGCCTGCGGGATGCATCCTCTCGCACGTGTTTTTACTCGAGTAGCCTGCGGGATGCATCCTCTCGCACGTGTTTTTACTCGACTAGCCTGCGGGATGCATCCTCTCGCACGTGTTTTCACTCGACTAGCCTGCGGGATGCATCCTCTCGCACGTGTTTTTACTCGACTAGCCTGCGGGATGCATCCTCTCGCACGTGTTTTTACTCGAGTAGTCTGCGGGATGCATACTCTCGCACGTGTTTTTACTCGACTAGCCTGCGGGGTGCATCCTCTCGCACGTGTTTTTATTCGACTAGCCTGCGGGATGCATCCTCTCGCACGTGATTTTACTCGACTAGCCTGCGGGATGCATCCTCCCGCACGTGTTTTTACTCGACTAGCCTGCGGGATACATCCTCTCGCACGTGTTTTTACTCGACTAGCCTGCGGGGTGCATCCTCTTGCACGTGTTTTTACTCGACTAGCCTGCGGGATGCATCCTCTCGCACGTGTTTTTACTCGACTAGCCTGCGGGATGCATCCTCTCGCACGTGTTTTTACTCGAGTAACCTGCGGGATGCATCCTCTCGCACGTGTTTTTACTCTACTAGCCTGCGGGGTGCATCCTCTCGCACGTGTTTTTACTCGACTAACCTGCGGGATGCATCCTCTCGCACGTGTTTTTACTCGACTAGCCTGCGGGATGCATCCTCTCGCACGTGTTTTTATTCGACTAGCCTGCGGGATGCATCCTCTCGCACGTGATTTTACTCGACTAGCCTGCGGGATGCATCCTCTCGCACGTGTTTTTACTCGAGTAGCCTGCGGGATGCATCCTCTCGCACGTGTTTTTACTCGACTAGCCTGCGGGGAGCATCCTCTCGCACGTGTTTTTACTCGACTAGCCTGCGGGATGCAACCTCTCGCACGTGTTTTTACTCGACTAGCCTGCGGGATGCATCCTCTCGCACGTGTTTTTACTCGACTAGCCTGCGGGATGCATCCTCTCGCACGTGTTTTTACTCGAGTAACCTGCGGGATGCATCCTCTCACACGTGTTTTTACTCTACTAGCCTGCGGGGTGCATCCTCTCGCACGTGTTTTTACTCGACTAACCTGCGGGATGCATCCTCTCGCACGTGTTTTTACTCGACTAGCCTGCGGGTTGCATCCTCTCGCACGTGTTTTTATTCGACTAGCCTGCCTGGATGCATCCTCTCGCACGTGATTTTACTCGACTAGCCTGCGGGATGCATCCCCTCGCACGTGTTTTTACTCGAGTAGCCTGCGGGATGCATCCTCTCGCACGTGTTTTTACTCGACTAGCCTGCGGGGTGCATCCTCTCGCACGTGTTTTTACTCGACTAGCCTGCGGGATGCAACCTCTCGCATCTGTTTTTACTCGACTAGCCTGCGGGATGCATCCTCTCGCACGTGTTTTTACTCGACTAGCCTGCGGGATGCATCCTCTCGCACGTGTTTTTACTCGACTAGCCTGCGGGAAGCATCCTCTCGCACGTGTTTTTACTCGACTAGCCTGCGGGATGCATCCTCTCGCACGTGTTTTTACTCGACTAGCCTGCGGGATGCATCCTCTCGCACGTGTTTTTATTCGACTAGCCTGCGGGATACATCATCTCGCAAGTGTTTTTACTCGACTAGCCTGCGGGGTGCATCCTCTCGCACGTGTTTTTACTCGACTAGCCTGCGGGATGCATCCTCTCGCACGTGTTTTTACTCGACTAGCCTGCGGGATGCATCCTCTCGCACGTGTTTTTACTCGAGTAGCCTGCGGGATGCATCCTCTCGCACGTGTTTTTACTCGACTAGCCTGCGGGGTGCATCCTCTCGCACGTGTTTTTACTCGACTAGCCTGCGGGATGCATCCTCTCGCACGTGTTTTTACTCGACTAGCCTGCGGAATGCATCCTCTCGCACGTGTTCTTCACTCGACTAGCCTGCGGGATGCATCCTCTCGCACGTGTTTTTACTCGACTAGCCTGCGGGATGCATCCTCTCGCACGTGTTTTTACTCGACTAGCCTGCGGGATGCATCGTATCGCACGTGTTTTTACTCGACTAGCCTGCGGGATGCATCTTCTCGCACGTGTTTTTACTCGACTAGCCTGCGGGATGCATCCTCTCGCACGTGTTTTTACTCGACTAGCCTGCGGGATGCATCCTCTCGCACGTGTTTTTACTCGACTAGCCTGCTGGATGCATCCTCTCAAACGTGTTTTTACTCGAC
The DNA here is from genome assembly GCF_051020765.1 of Lasioglossum baleicum. NCBI lineage: Eukaryota > Metazoa > Arthropoda > Insecta > Hymenoptera > Halictidae > Lasioglossum > Lasioglossum baleicum. The sequence goes on along the minus strand of NW_027469462.1, from coordinate 68,143 downwards.
TAGCCTGCGGGATGCATCCTCTCGCACGTGTTTTTGCTCGACTAGCCTGCGGGATGCATCCTCTCGCACTTGTTTTTACTCGACTAGCCTGCGGGATGCATCCTCTCGCACGTGTTTTTACTCGACTAGCCTGCGGGATGCATCCTCTCGCACGTGTTTTTACTCGAGTAGCCTGCGGGATGCATCCTCTCGCACGTGTTTTTTCTCGACTAGCCTGCGGGGTGCATCCTCTCGCACGTGTTTTTACTCGACTAGCCTGCGGGATGCATCCTCTCGCACGTGTTTTTGCTCGACTAGCCTGCGGGATGCATCCTCTCGCACGTGTTTTTACACGACTAGCCTGCGGGATGCATCCTCTCGCACGTGATTTTGCCCGACTAGCCTGCGGGATGCATCCTCTCGCACGTGTTTTTACTCGACTAGCCTGCGGGATGCATCCTCTCGCACGTGTTTTTACTCGAGTAGCCTGCGGGATGCATCCTCTCGCACGTGTTTTTACTCGACTAGCCTGCGGGATGCATCCTCTCGCACGTGTTTTCACTCGACTAGCCTGCGGGATGCATCCTCTCGCACGTGTTTTTACTCGACTAGCCTGCGGGATGCATCCTCTCGCACGTGTTTTTACTCGAGTAGTCTGCGGGATGCATACTCTCGCACGTGTTTTTACTCGACTAGCCTGCGGGGTGCATCCTCTCGCACGTGTTTTTATTCGACTAGCCTGCGGGATGCATCCTCTCGCACGTGATTTTACTCGACTAGCCTGCGGGATGCATCCTCCCGCACGTGTTTTTACTCGACTAGCCTGCGGGATACATCCTCTCGCACGTGTTTTTACTCGACTAGCCTGCGGGGTGCATCCTCTTGCACGTGTTTTTACTCGACTAGCCTGCGGGATGCATCCTCTCGCACGTGATTTTACTCGACTAGCCTGCGGGATGCATCCTCCCGCACGTGTTTTTACTCGACTAGCCTGCGGGATACATCCTCTCGCACGTGTTTTTACTCGACTAGCCTGCGGGGTGCATCCTCTTGCACGTGTTTTTACTCGACTAGCCTGCGGGATGCATCCTCTCGCACGTGTTTTTACTCGACTAGCCTGCGGGATGCATCCTCTCGCACGTGTTTTTACTCGAGTAACCTGCGGGATGCATCCTCTCGCACGTGTTTTTACTCTACTAGCCTGCGGGGTGCATCCTCTCGCACGTGTTTTTACTCGACTAACCTGCGGGATGCATCCTCTCGCACGTGTTTTTACTCGACTAGCCTGCGGGATGCATCCTCTCGCACGTGTTTTTATTCGACTAGCCTGCGGGATGCATCCTCTCGCACGTGATTTTACTCGACTAGCCTGCGGGATGCATCCTCTCGCACGTGTTTTTACTCGAGTAGCCTGCGGGATGCATCCTCTCGCACGTGTTTTTACTCGACTAGCCTGCGGGGAGCATCCTCTCGCACGTGTTTTTACTCGACTAGCCTGCGGGATGCAACCTCTCGCACGTGTTTTTACTCGACTAGCCTGCGGGATGCATCCTCTCGCACGTGTTTTTACTCGACTAGCCTGCGGGATGCATCCTCTCGCACGTGTTTTTACTCGAGTAACCTGCGGGATGCATCCTCTCACACGTGTTTTTACTCTACTAGCCTGCGGGGTGCATCCTCTCGCACGTGTTTTTACTCGACTAACCTGCGGGATGCATCCTCTCGCACGTGTTTTTACTCGACTAGCCTGCGGGTTGCATCCTCTCGCACGTGTTTTTATTCGACTAGCCTGCCTGGATGCATCCTCTCGCACGTGATTTTACTCGACTAGCCTGCGGGATGCATCCCCTCGCACGTGTTTTTACTCGAGTAGCCTGCGGGATGCATCCTCTCGCACGTGTTTTTACTCGACTAGCCTGCGGGGTGCATCCTCTCGCACGTGTTTTTACTCGACTAGCCTGCGGGATGCAACCTCTCGCATCTGTTTTTACTCGACTAGCCTGCGGGATGCATCCTCTCGCACGTGTTTTTACTCGACTAGCCTGCGGGATGCATCCTCTCGCACGTGTTTTTACTCGACTAGCCTGCGGGAAGCATCCTCTCGCACGTGTTTTTACTCGACTAGCCTGCGGGATGCATCCTCTCGCACGTGTTTTTACTCGACTAGCCTGCGGGATGCATCCTCTCGCACGTGTTTTTATTCGACTAGCCTGCGGGATACATCATCTCGCAAGTGTTTTTACTCGACTAGCCTGCGGGGTGCATCCTCTCGCACGTGTTTTTACTCGACTAGCCTGCGGGATGCATCCTCTCGCACGTGTTTTTACTCGACTAGCCTGCGGGATGCATCCTCTCGCACGTGTTTTTACTCGAGTAGCCTGCGGGATGCATCCTCTCGCACGTGTTTTTACTCGACTAGCCTGCGGGGTGCATCCTCTCGCACGTGTTTTTACTCGACTAGCCTGCGGGATGCATCCTCTCGCACGTGTTTTTACTCGACTAGCCTGCGGAATGCATCCTCTCGCACGTGTTCTTCACTCGACTAGCCTGCGGGATGCATCCTCTCGCACGTGTTTTTACTCGACTAGCCTGCGGGATGCATCCTCTCGCACGTGTTTTTACTCGACTAGCCTGCGGGATGCATCGTATCGCACGTGTTTTTACTCGACTAGCCTGCGGGATGCATCTTCTCGCACGTGTTTTTACTCGACTAGCCTGCGGGATGCATCCTCTCGCACGTGTTTTTACTCGACTAGCCTGCGGGATGCATCCTCTCGCACGTGTTTTTACTCGACTAGCCTGCTGGATGCATCCTCTCAAACGTGTTTTTACTCGACTAGCCTGCGGGATGCATCCTCTCGCACGTGTTTTTTGCTCGACTAGCCTGCGGGATGCATCCTCTCGCACTTGTTTTTACTCGACTAGCCTGCGGGATGCATCCTCTCGCACGTGTTTTTACTCGACTAGCCTGCGGGATGCATCCTCTCGCTCGTGTTTTTACTCGTCTAAGCTGCGGGATGCATCCTCTCGCACGTGTTTTTACTCGACTAGCCTGCGGGGTGCATCCTCTCGCACGTGTTTTTACTCGACTAGCCTGCGGGATGCATCCTCTCGCACGTGTTCTTCACTCGACTAGCCTGCGGGATGCATCCTCTCGCACGTGTTTTTACTCGACTAGCCTGCGGGATGCATCCTCTCGCACGTGTTTTTACTCGACTAGCCTGCTGGATGCATCCTCTCAAACGTGTTTTTACTCGACTAGCCTGCGGGATGCATCCTCTCGCACGTGTTCTTGCTCGACTAGCCTGCGGGATGCATCCTCTCGCACTTGTTTTTACTCGACTAGCCTGCGGGATGCATCCTCTCGCACGTGTTTTTACTCGACTAGCCTGCGGAATGCATCCTCTCGCACGTGTTCTTCACTCGACTAGCCTGCGGGATGCATCCTCTCGCACGTGTTTTTACTCGACTAGCCTGCGGGGTGCATCCTCTCGCACGTGTTTTTACTCGACTAGCCTGCGGGATGCAACCTCTCGCACGTGTTTTTACTCGACTAGCCTGCGGGATGCATCCTCTCGCACGTGTTTTTACTCGACTAGCCTGCGGGATGCATCCTCTCGCACGTGTTTTTACTCGAGTAACCTGCGGGATGCATCCTCTCGCACGTGTTTTTACTCTACTAGCCTGCGGGGTGCATCCTCTCGCACGTGTTTTTACTCGACTAACCTGCGGGATGCATCCTCTCGCACGTGTTTTTACTCGACTAGCCTGCAGGATGCATCCTCTCGCACGTTTTTTTTATTCGACTAGCCTGCGGGATGCATCCTCTCGCACGTGATTTTACTCGACTAGCCTGCGGGATGCATCCTCTCGCACGTGTTTTTACTCGAGTAGCCTGCGGGATGCATCCTCTCGCACGTGTTTTTACTCGACTAGCCTGCGGGGTGCATCCTCTCGCACGTGTTTTTACTCGACTAGCCTGCGGGATGCAACCTCTCGCACGTGTTTTTACTCGACTAGCCTGCGGGATGCATCCTCTCGCACGTGTTTTTACTCGACTAGCCTGCGGGATGCATCCTCTCGCACGTGTTTTTACTCGACTAGCCTGCGGGAAGCATCCTCTCGCACGTGTTTTTACTCGACTAGCCTGCGGGATGCATCCTCTCGCACGTGTTTTTACTCGACTAGCCTGCGGGATGCATCCTCTCGCACGTGTTTTTACTCGACTAGCCTGCGGAATGCATCCTCTCGCACGTGTTCTTCACTCGACTAGCCTGCGGGATGCATCCTCTCGCACGTGTTTTTACTCGACTAGCCTGCGGGATGCATCCTCTCGCACGTGTTTTTACTCGACTAGCCTGCGGGATGCATCGTATCGCACGTGTTTTTACTCGACTAGCCTGCGGGATGCATCTTCTCGCACGTGTTTTTACTCGACTAGCCTGCGGGATGCATCCTCTCGCACGTGTTTTTACTCGACTAGCCTGCGGATGCATCCTCTCGCACGTGTTTTTACTCGACTAGCCTGCTGGATGCATCCTCTCAAACGTGTTTTTACTCGACTAGCCTGCGGGATGCATCCTCTCGCACGTGTTTTTGCTCGACTAGCCTGCGGGATGCATCCTCTCGCACTTGTTTTTACTCGACTAGCCTGCGGGATGCATCCTCTCGCACGTGTTTTTACTCGACTAGCCTGCGGGATGCATCCTCTCGCACGTGTTTTTACTCGTCTAAGCTGCGGGATGCATCCTCTCGCACGTGTTTTTACTCGACTAGCCTGCGGGATGCATCCTCTCGCACGTGTTTTTGCTCGACTAGCCTGCGGGATGCATCCTCTCGCACGTGATTTTACTCGACTAGCCTGCGGGATGCATCCTCTCGCACGTGTTTTTACTCGACTAGCCTGCGGGATGCATCCTCTCGCACGTGTTTTTACTCGACTAGCCTGCGGAATGCATCCTCTCGCACGTGTTCTTCACTCGACTAGCCTGCGGGATGCATCCTCTCGCACGTGTTTTTACTCGACTAGCCTGCGGGATGCATCCTCTCGCACGTGTTTTTACTCGACTAGCCTGCGGGATGCATCCTCTCGCACGTGTTTTTACTCGAGTAGCCTGCGGGATGCATCCTCTCGCACGTGTTTTTACTCGACTAGCCTGCGGGGTGCATCCTCTCGCACGTGTTTTTACTCGACTAGCCTGCGGGATGCAACCTCTCGCACGTGTTTTTACTCGACTAGCCTGCGGGATGCATCCTCTCGCACGTGTTTTTACTCGACTAGCCTGCGGGATGCATCCTCTCGCACGTGTTTTTACTCGACTAGCCTGCGGGAAGCATCCTCTCGCACGTGTTTTTACTCGACTAGCCTGCGGGATGCATCCTCTCGCACGTGTTTTTACTCGACTAGCCTGCGGGATGCATCCTCTCGCACGTGTTTTATTCGACTAGCCTGCGGGATACATCATCTCGCAAGTGTTTTTACTCGACTAGCCTGCGGGGTGCATCCTCTCGCACGTGTTTTTACTCGACTAGCCTGCGGGATGCATCCTCTCGCACGTGTTTTTACTCGACTAGCCTGCGGGGTGCATCCTCTCGCACGTGTTTTTACTCGACTAGCCTGCGGGATGCAACCTCTCGCACGTGTTTTTACTCGACTAGCCTGCGGGATGCATCCTCTCGCACGTGTTTTTACTCGACTAGCCTGCGCGATGCATCCTCTCGCACGTGTTTTTACTCGACTAGCCTGCGGGAAGCATCCTCTCGCACGTGTTTTTACTCGACTAGCCTGCGGGATGCATCCTCTCGCACGTGTTTTTACTCGACTAGCCTGCGGGATGCATCCTCTCGCACGTGTTTTTACTCGACTAGCCTGCGGAATGCATCCTCTCGCACGTGTTCTTCACTCGACTAGCCTGCGGGATGCATCCTCTCGCACGTGTTTTTACTCGACTAGCCTGCGGGATGCATCCTCTCGCACGTGTTTTTACTCGACTAGCCTGCGGGATGCATCGTATCGCACGTGTTTTTACTCGACTAGCCTGCGGGATGCATCTTCTCGCACGTGTTTTTACTCGACTAGCCTGCGGGAAGCATCCTCTCGCACGTGTTTTTACTCGACTAGCCTGCGGGATGCATCCTCTCGCACGTGTTTTTACTCGACTAGCCTGCGGGATGCATCCTCTCGCACGTGTTTTATTCGACTAGCCTGCGGGATACATCATCTCGCAAGTGTTTTTACTCGACTAGCCTGCGGGGTGCATCCTCTCGCACGTGTTTTTACTCGACTAGCCTGCGGGATGCATCCTCTCGCACGTGTTTTTACTCGACTAGCCTGCGGGATGCATCCTCTCGCACGTGTTTTTACTCGAGTAGCCTGCGGGATGCATCCTCTCGCACGTGTTTTTACTCGACTAGCTTGCGGGGTGCATCCTCTCGCACGTGTTTTTACTCGACTAGCCTGCGGGATGCATCCTCTCGCACGTGTTTTTACTCGACTAGCCTGCGGAATGCATCCTCTCGCACGTGTTCTTCACTCGACTAGCCTGCGGGATGCATCCTCTCGCACGTGTTTTTACTCGACTAGCCTGCGGGATGCATCCTCTCGCACGTGTTTTATTCGACTAGCCTGCGGGATACATCATCTCGCAAGTGTTTTTACTCGACTAGCCTGCGGGGTGCATCCTCTCGCACGTGTTTTTACTCGACTAGCCTGCGGGATGCATCCTCTCGCACGTGTTTTTACTCGACTAGCCTGCGGGATGCATCCTCTCGCACGTGTTTTTACTCGAGTAGCCTGCGGGATGCATCCTCTCGCACGTGTTTTTACTCGACTAGCCTGCGGGATGCATCTTCTCGCACGTGTTTTTACTCGACTAGCCTGCGGGATGCATCCTCTCGCACGTGTTTTTACTCGACTAGCCTGCGGGATGCATCCTCTCGCACGTGTTTTTACTCGACTAGCCTGCTGGATGCATCCTCTCAAACGTGTTTTTACTCGACTAGCCTGCGGGATGCATCCTCTCGCACGTATTTTTGCTCGACTAGCCTGCGGGATGCATCCTCTCGCACTTGTTTTTACTCGACTAGCCTGCGGGATGCATCCTCTCGCACGTGTTTTTACTCGACTAGCCTGCGGGATGCATCCTCTCGCACGTGTTTTTACCCGTCTAAGCTGCGGGATGCATCCTCTCGCACGTGTTATTACTCGACTAGCCTGCGGGATGCATCCTCTCGCACGTGTTTTTACTCGACTAGCCTGCGGGATGCATCCTCTCGCACGTGTTTTTACTCGACTAGCCTGCGGGATGCATCCTCTCGCACTTGTTTTTATTCGACTAGCCTGCGGGATGCATCCTCTCGCACGTGATTTTACTCGACTAGCCTGCGGGATGCATCCTCTCGCACGTGTTTTTACTCGACTAGCCTGCGGGATGCATCCTCTCGCACGTGTTTTTACTCGACTAGCCTGCGGGATGCATCTTCTCGCACGTGTTTTTACTCGACTAGCCTGCGGGATGCATCGTATCGCACGTGTTCTTACTCGACTAGCCTGCGGGATGCATCCTCTCGCACGTGTTTTTGCCCGACTAGCCTGCGGGATGCTTCCTCTCGCACGTGTTTTTACTCGACTAGCCTGCGGGATGCATCCTCTCGCACGTGTTTTTACTCGACTAGCCTGCGGGATGCATCCTCTCGCACGTGTTTTTACTCGTTTAGGCTGCGGGATGCATCCTCTCGCACGTGTTTTTACTCGAGTAGTCTGCGGGATGCATCCTCTAGCACGTGTTTTTACTCGTCTAGCCTGCGGGGTGCATCCTCTCGCACGTGTTTTTACTCGACTAGCCTGCGGGGTGCATCCTCTCGCACGTGTTTTTACTCGACTAGCCTGCGGGATGCATCCTCTCGCACGTGTTCTTCACTCGACTAGCCTGCGGGATGCATCGTCTCGCACGTGTTTTTACTCGACTAGCCTGCGGGATGCATCCTCTCGCACGTGTTTTTACTCGACTAGCCTGCTGGATGCATCCTCTCAAACGTGTTTTTACTCGACTAGCCTGCGGGATGCATCCTCTCGCACGTGCTCTTGCTCGACTAGCCTGCGGGATGCATCCTCTCGCACTTGTTTTTACTCGACTAGCCTGCGGGATGCATCCTCTCGCACGTGTTTTTACTCGACTAGCCTGCGGAATGCATCCTCTCGCACGTGTTCTTCACTCGACTAGCCTGCGGATGCATCCTCTCGCACGTGTTTTTACTCGACTAGCCTGCGGGATGCATCCTCTCGCACGTGTTTTTACTCGACTAGCCTGCGGGATGCATCGTATCGCACGTGTTTTTACTCGACTAGCCTGCGGGATGCATCCTCTCGCACGTGTTTTTACTCGACTAGCCTGCGGGATGCATCCTCTCGCACGTGTTTTTGCTCGACTAGCCAGCGGGATGCATCCTCTCGCACTTGTTTTTACTCGACTAGCCTGCGGGATGCATCCTCTCGCACGTGTTTTTACTCGACTAGCCTGCGGGATGCATCCTCTCGCACCTGTTTTTACTCGACTAGCCTGCGGAATGCATCCTCTCGCACGTGTTCTTCACTCGACTAGCCTGCGGGATGCATCCTCTCGCACGTGTTTTTACTCGACTAGCCTGCGGGATGCATCCTCTCGCACGTGTTTTTACTCGACTAGCCTGCGGGATGCATCGTATCGCACGTGTTTTTACTCGACTAGCCTGCGGGATGCATATTCTCGCACGTGTTTTTACTCGACTAGCCTGCGGGATGCATCCTCTCGCACGTGTTTTTACTCGACTAGCCTGCGGGATGCATCCTCTCGCACGTGTTTTTACTCGACTAGCCTGCTGGATGCATCCTCTCAAACGTGTTTTTACTCGACTAGCCTGCGGGATGCATCCTCTCGCACGTGTTTTTGCTCGACTAGCCTGCGGGATGCATCCTCTCGCACTTGTTTTTACTCGACCAGCCTGCGGGATGCATCCTCTCGCACGTGTTTTTACTCGAATAGCCTGCGGGATGCATCCTCTCGCACGTGTTTTTACTCGTCTAAGCTGCGGGATGCATCCTCTCGCACGTGTTTTTACTCGACTAGCCTGCGGGATGCATCCTCTCGCACGTGTTTTTACTCGACTAGCCTGCGGATGCATCCTCTCGCACGTGTTTTTACTCGACTAGCCTGCGGGATGCATCCTCTCGCACGTGTTATTATTCGACTAGCCTGCGGGATGCATCCTCTCGCACGTGATTTTACTCGACTAGCCTGCGGGATGCATCCTCTCGCACGTGTTTTTACTCGACTAGCCTGCGGGATGCATCCTCTCGCACGTGTTTTTACTCGACTAGCCTGCGGGATGCATCCTCTCGCACGTGTTTTTACTCGACTAGCCTGCGGGATGCATCGTATCGCACGTGTTTTTACTCGACTAGCCTGCGGGATGCATCCTCTCGCACGTGTTTTTGCCCGACTAGCCTGCGGGATGCATCCTCTCGCACGTGTTTTTACTCGACTAGCCTGCGGATGCATCCTCTCGCACGTGTTTTTACTCGACTAGCCTGCGGGATGCATCCTCTCGCACGTGTTTTTACTCGACTAGCCTGCGGGATGCATCCTCTCGCACGTGTTTTTACTCGTCTAGGCTGCGGGATGCATCCTCTCGCACGTGTTTTTACTCGACTAGCCTGCGGGATGCATCCTCTCGCACGTGTTTTTACTCGACTAGCCTGCGGGATGCATCGTATCGCACGTGTTTTTACTCGACTAGCCTGCGGGATGCATCCTCTCGCACGTGTTTTTACTCGACTACCCTGCTGGATGCATCCTCTCAAACGTGTTTTTACTCGACTAGCCTGCGGGATGCATCCTCTCGCACGTGTTTTTACTCGACTAGCCTGCTGGATGCATCCTCTCAAACGTGTTTTTACTCGACTAGCCTGCGGATGCATCCTCTCGCACGTGTTTTTGCTCGACTAGCCTGCGGGATGCATCCTCTCGCACTTGTTTTTACTCGACTAGCCTGCGGGATGCATCCTCTCGCACGTGTTTTTACTCGACTAGCCTGCGGGATGCATCCTCTCGCACGTGTTTTTACTCGTCTAAGCTGCGGGATGCATCCTCTCGCACGTGTTTTTACTCGACTAGCCTGCGGGATGCATCCTCTCGCACGTGTTTTTACTCGACTAGCCTGCGGGATGCATCCTCTCGCACGTGTTTTTACTCGACTAGCCTGCGGGATGCATCCTCTCGCACGTGTTATTATTCGACTAGCCTGCGGGATGCATCCTCTCGCACGTGATTTTACTCGACTAGCCTGCGGGATGCATCCTCTCGCACGTGTTTTTACTCGACTAGCCTGCGGGATGCATCCTCTCGCACGTGTTTTTACTCGACTAGCCTGCGGGATGCATCCTCTCGCACGTGTTTTTACTCGACTAGCCTGCGGGATGCATCGTATCGCACGTGTTTTTACTCGACTAGCCTGCGGGATGCATCCTCTCGCACGTGTTTTTGCCCGACTAGCCTGCGGGATGCATCCTCTCGCACGTGTTTTTACTCGACTAGCCTGCGGGATGCATCCTCTCGCACGTGTTTTTACTCGACTAGCCTGCGGGATGCATCCTCTCGCACGTGTTTTTACTCGACTAGCCTGCGGGATGCATCCTCTCGCACGTGTTTTTACTCGTCTAGGCTGCGGGATGCATCCTCTCGCACGTGTTTTTACTCGACTAGCCTGCGGGATGCATCCTCTCGCACGTGTTTTTACTCGACTAGCCTGCTGGATGCATCCTCTCAAACGTGTTTTTACTCGACTAGCCTGCGGGATGCATCCTCTCGCACGTGTTCTTCACTCGACTAGCCTGCGGGATGCATCCTCTCGCACGTGTTTTTACTCGACTAGCCTGCGGGATGCATCCTCTCGCACGTGTTTTTACTCGTCTAAGCTGCGGGATGCATCCTCTCGCACGTGTTTTTACTCGACTAGCCTGCGGGATGCATCCTCTCGCACGTGTTTTTACTCGACTAGCCTGCGGGATGCATCCTCTCGCACGTGTTTTTACTCGACTAGCCTGCTGGATGCATCCTCTCAAACGTGTTTTTACTCGACTAGCCTGCGGGATGCATCCTCTCGCACGTGTTTTTGCTCGACTAGCCTGCGGGATGCATCCTCTCGCACTTGTTTTTACTCGACCAGCCTGCGGGATGCATCCTCTCGCACGTGTTTTTACTCGACTAGCCTGCGGGATGCATCCTCTCGCACGTGTTTTTACTCGTCTAAGCTGCGGGATGCATCCTCTCGCACGTGTTTTTACTCGACTAGCCTGCGGGATGCATCCTCTCGCACGTGTTTTTACTCGACTAGCCTGCGGGATGCATCCTCTCGCACGTGTTTTTACTCGACTAGCCTGCGGGATGCATCCTCTCGCACGTGTTATTATTCGACTAGCCTGCGGGATGCATCCTCTCGCACGTGATTTTACTCGACTAGCCTGCGGGATGCATCCTCTCGCACGTGTTTTTACTCGACTAGCCTGCGGGATGCATCCTCTCGCACGTGTTTTTACTCGACTAGCCTGCGGGATGCATCCTCTCGCACGTGTTTTTACTCGACTAGCCTGCGGGATGCATCGTATCGCACGTGTTTTTACTCGACTAGCCTGCGGGATGCATCCTCTCGCACGTGTTTTTGCCCGACTAGCCTGCGGGATGCATCCTCTCGCACGTGTTTTTACTCGACTAGCCTGCGGGATGCATCCTCTCGCACGTGTTTTTACTCGACTAGCCTGCGGGATGCATCCTCTCGCACGTGTTTTTACTCGACTAGCCTGCGGGATGCATCCTCTCGCACGTGTTTTTACTCGACTAGCCTGCGGGATGCATCCTCTCGCACGTGTTTTTACTCGACTAGCCTGCTGGATGCATCCTCTCAAACGTGTTTTTACTCGACTAGCCTGCGGGATGCATCCTCTCGCACGTGTTTTTACTCGACTAGCCTGCGGGATGCATCCTCTCGCACGTGTTTTTACTCGACTAGCCTGCGGAATGCATCCTCTCGCACGTGTTCTTCACTCGACTAGCCTGCGGGATGCATCCTCTCGCACGTGTTTTTACTCGACTAGCCTGCGGGATGCATCCTCTCGCACGTGTTTTTACTCGACTAGCCTGCGGGATGCATCGTATCGCACGTGTTTTTACTCGACTAGCCTGCGGGATGCATCCTCTCGCACGTGTTTTTACTCGACTAGCCTGCGGGATGCATCCTCTCGCACGTGTTTTTGCTCGACTAGCCAGCGGGATGCATCCTCTCGCACTTGTTTTTACTCGACTAGCCTGCGGGATGCATCCTCTCGCACGTGTTTTTACTCGACTAGCCTGCGGGATGCATCCTCTCGCACGTGTTTTTACTCGACTAGCCTGCGGAATGCATCCTCTCGCACGTGTTCTTCACTCGACTAGCCTGCGGGATGCATCCTCTCGCACGTGTTTTTACTCGACTAGCCTGCGGGATGCATCCTCTCGCACGTGTTTTTACTCGACTAGCCTGCGGGATGCATCCTCTCGCACGTGTTTTTACTCGACTAGCCTGCGGGATGCATCCTCTCGCACGTGTTTTTACTCGACTAGCCTGCTGGATGCATCCTCTCAAACGTGTTTTTACTCGACTAGCCTGCGGGATGCATCCTCTCGCACGTGTTTTTGCTCGACTAGCCTGCGGGATGCATCCTCTCGCACTTGTTTTTACTCGACTAGCCTGCGGGATGCATCCTCTCGCACGTGTTTTTACTCGACTAGCCTGCGGGATGCATCCTCTCGCACGTGTTTTTACTCGTCTAAGCTGCGGGATGCATCCTCTCGCACGTGTTTTTACTCGACTAGCCTGCGGGATGCATCCTCTCGCACGTGTTTTTACTCGACTAGCCTGCGGGATGCATCCTCTCGCACGTGTTTTTACTCGACTAGCCTGCGGGATGCATCCTCTCGCACGTGTTATTATTCGACTAGCCTGCGGGATGCATCCTCTCGCACGTGATTTTACTCGACTAGCCTGCGGGATGCATGCTCTCGCACGTGTTTTTACTCGACTAGCCTGCGGGATGCATCCTCTCGCACGTGTTTTTACTCGACTAGCCTGCGGGATGCATCCTCTCGCACGTGTTTTTACTCGACTAGCCTGCGGGATGCATCGTATCGCACGTGTTTTTACTCGACTAGCCTGCGGGATGCATCCTCTCGCACGTGTTTTTGCCCGACTAGCCTGCGGGATGCATCCTCTCGCACGTGTTTTTACTCGACTAGCCTGCGGGATGCATCCTCTCGCACGTGTTTTTACTCGACTAGCCTGCGGGATGCATCCTCTCGCACGTGTTTTTATTCGACTATCCTGCGGGATGCATCCTCTCGCACGTGATTTTACTCGACTAGCCTGCGGGATGCATCCTCTCGCACGTGTTTTTACTCGACTAGCCTGCGGGATGCATCCTCTCGCACGTGTTTTTACTCGACTAGCCTGCGGGATGCATCCTCTCGCACGTGTTTTTACTCGACTAGCCTGCGGGATGCATCCTCTCGCACGTGTTTTTACTCGACTAGCCTGCGGGGTGCATCCTCTCGCACGTGTTTTTACTCGACTAGACTGCGGGATGCATCCTCTCGCACGTGTTTTTACTCGACTAGCCTGCGGGATGCATCCTCTCGCACGTGTTTTTACTCGTCTAGGCTGCGGGATGCATCCTCTAGCACGTGTTTTTACTCGACTAGCCTGCGGGATGCATCCTCTCGCACGTGTTTTTACTCGTCTAGGCTGCGGGATGCATCCTCTCGCACGTGTTTTTACTCGAGTAGCCTGCGGGATGCATCCTCTCGCACGTGTTTTTACTCGACTAGCCTGCGGGGTGCATCCTCTCGCACGTGTTTTTAGTCGACTAGCCTGCGGGATGCATACTCTCGCACGTGTTTTTACTCGACTAGCCTGCGGGATGCATCCTCTCGCACGTGTTTTTACTCGACTAGCCTGCGGGATGCATCCTCTCGCACGTGTTTTTACTCGACTAGCCTGCGGGGTGCATCCTCTCGCACGTGTTTTTACTCGACTAGCCTGCGGGATGCATCCTCTCGCACGTGTTTTTACTCGACTAGCCTGCGGGATGCATCCTCTCGCACGGGTTTTTACTCGACTAGCCTGCGGGATGCATCCTCTCGCACGTGTTTTTACTCGTCTAGGCTGCGGGATGCATCCTCTCGCACGTGTTTTTACTCGACTAGCCTGCGGGATGCATCCTCTCGCACGTGTTTTTACTCGTCTAGCCTGCGGGATGCATCCTCTCGCACGTGTTTTTACTCGAGTAGCCTGCGGGATGCATCCTCTCGCACGTGTTTTTACTCGACTAGCCTGCGGGATGCATCCTCTCGCACGTGTTATTACTCGACTAGGCTGCGGGATGCATCCTCTCGCACGTGTTTTTACTCGACTAGCCTGCGGGATGCATCCTCTCGCACGTGTTTTTACTCGACTAGCCTGCGGGATGCATCCTCTCGCACGTGTTTTTACTCGACTAGCCTGCGGGATGCATCCTCTCGCACGTGTTTTTACTCGACTAGCCTGCGGGATGCATCCTCTCGCACGTGTTTTTACTCGACTAGCCTGCGGGATGCATCCTCTCGCACGTGTTTTTACACGACTAGCCTGCGGGATGCATCCTCTCGCACGTGTTTTTACTCGACTAGCCTGCGGGATGCATCCTCTCGCACGTGTTTTTGCTCGACTAGCCTGCGGGATGCATCCTCTCGCACGTGTTTTTACACGACTAGCCTGCGGGAAGCATCCTCTCGCACGTGTTTTTGCCCGACTAGCCTGCGGGATGCATCCTCTCGCACGTGTTTTTACTCGACTAGCCTGCGGGATGCATCCTCTCGCACGTGTTTTTACACGACTAGCCTGCGGGGTGCATCCTCTCGCACGTGTTTTTACTCGACTAGCCTGCGGGATGCATCCTCTCGCACGTGTTTTTACTCGACTAGCCTGCGGGATGCATCCTCTCGCACGTGTTTTTACTCGAGTAGCCTGCGGGATGCATCCTCTCGCACGTGTTTTTACTCGACTAGCCTGCGGGGTGCATCCTCTCGCACGTGTTTTTACTCGACTAGCCTGCGGGATGCAACCTCTCGCACGTGTTTTTACTCGACTATCCTGCGGGATGCATCCTCTCGCACGTGTCTTTACTCGACTAGCCTGAGGGATGCATCCTCTCGCACGTGTTTTTACTCGACTAGCCTGCGGGGTGCATCCTCTCGCACGTGTTTTTACTCGACTAGCCTGCGGGATGCATCCTCTCACACGTGTTTTTACTCGACTAGCCTGCGGGATGCATCCTCTCGCACGTGTTTTTATTCGACTAGCCTGCGGGATACATCCTCTCGCAAGTGTTTTTACTCGACTAGCCTGCGGGGTGCATCCTCTCGCACGTGTTTTTACTCGACTAGCCTGCGGGATGCATCCTCTCGCACGTGTTTTTACTCGACTAGCCTGCGGGATGCATCCTCTCGCACGTGTTTTTACTCGAGTAGCCTGCGGGATGCATCCTCTCGCACGTGTTTTTACTCGACTAGCCTGCGGGGTGCATCCTCTCGCACGTGTTTTTACTCGACTAGCCTGCGGGATGCATCCTCTCGCACGTGTTTTTACTCGACTAGCCTGCGGGATGCATCCTCTCGCACGTGTTTTTACTCGACTAGCCTGCGGGATGCATCCTCTCGCACGTGTTTTTGCTCGACTAGCCTGCGGGATGCATCCTCTCGCACGTGTTTTTACACGACTAGCCTGCGGGATGCATCCTCTCGCACGTGTTTTTGCCCGACTAGCCTGCGGGATGCATCCTCTCGCACGTGTTTTTACTCGACTAGCCTGCGGGATGCATCCTCTCGCACGTGTTTTTACTCGACTAGCCTGCGGGATGCATCCTCTCGCACGTGTTTTTACTCGACTAGCCTGCGGGATGCATCCTCTCGCACGTGTTTTTACTCGACTAGCCTGCGGGATGCATCCTCTCGCACGTGTTTTTACTCGACTAGCCTGCGGGATGCATCCTCTCGCACGTGTTTTTACTCGACTAGCCTGCGGGATGCATCCTCTCGCACGTGTTTTTACACGACTAGCCTGCGGGATGCATCCTCTCGCACGTGTTTTTACTCGACTAGCCTGCGGGATGCATCCTCTCGCACGTGTTTTTGCCCGACTAGCCTGCGGGATGCATCCTCTCGCACGTGTTTTTACTCGACTATCCTGCGGGATGCATCCTCTCGCACGTGTTTTTACTCGACTAGCCTGCGGGATGCATCCTCTCGCACGTGTTTTTACTCGACTAGCCTGCGGGATGCATCCTCTCGCACGTGTTTTTACTCGACTAGCCTGCGGGATGCATCCTCTCGCACGTGTTTTTACTCGACTAGCCTGCGGGATGCATCCTCTCGCACGTGTTTTTACTCGACTAGCCTGCGGGATGCATCCTCTCGCACGTGTTTTTACACGACTAGCCTGCGGGATGCATCCTCTCGCACGTGTTTTTACTCGACTAGCCTGCGGGATGCATCCTCTCGCACGTGTTTTTACTCGACTAGCCTGCGGGATGCATCCTCTCGCACGTGTTTTTGCTCGACTAGCCTGCGGGATGCATCCTCTCGCACGTGTTTTTACACGACTAGCCTGCGGGGTGCATCCTCTCGCACGTGTTTTTACTCGACTAGCCTGCGGGATGCATCCTCTCGCACGTGTTTTTACTCGACTAGCCTGCGGGATGCATCCTCTCGCACGTGTTTTTACTCGTCTAAGCTGCGGGATGCATCCGCTCGCACGTGTTTTTACTCGACTAGCCTGCGGGGTGCATCCTCTCGCACGTGTTTTTACTAGACTAGCCTGCGGGATGCATCGTCTCGCACGTGTTTTTACTCGACTAGCCTGCGGGATGCATCCTCTCGCACGTGTTTTTATTCGACTATCCTGCGGGATGCATCCTCTCGCACGTGATTTTACTCGACTAGCCTGCGGGATGCATCCTCTCGCACGTGTTTTTACTCGACTAGCCTGCGGGATGCATCCTCTCGCACGTGTTTTTACTCGACTAGCCTGCGGGATGCATCCTCTCGCACGTGTTTTTACTCGAGTAGCCTGCGGGATGCATCCTCTCGCACGTGTTTTTACTCGACTAGCCTGCGGGGTGCATCCTCTCGCACGTGTTTTTACTCGACTAGCCTGCGGGATGCATCCTCTCGCACGTGTTTTTACTCGACTAGCCTGCGGGATGCATCCTCTCGCACGTGTTTTTACTCGTCTAGGCTGCGGGATGCATCCTCTCGCACGTGTTTTTACTCGACTAGCCTGCGGGATGCATCCTCTCGCACGTGTTTTTACTCGTCTAGGCTGCGGGATGCATCCTCTCGCACGTGTTTTTACTCGAGTAGCCTGCGGGATGCATCCTCTCGCACGTGTTTTTACTCGACTAGCCTGCGGGGTGCATCCTCTCGCACGTGTTTTTAGTCGACTAGCCTGCGGGATGCATCCTCTCGCACGTGTTTTTACTCGACTACCCTGCGGGATGCATCCTCTCGCACGTGTTTTTTACTCGACTAGCCTGCGGGATGCATCCTCTCGCACGTGTTTTTATTCGACTATCCTGCGGGATGCATCCTCTCGCACGTGATTTTACTCGACTAGCCTGCGGGATGCATCCTCTCGCACGTGTTTTTACTCGACTAGCCTGCGGGATGCATCCTCTCGCACGTGTTTTTACTCGACTAGCCTGCGGGATGCATCCTCTCGCACGTGTTTTTACTCGAGTAGCCTGCGGGATGCATCCTCTCCCACGTGTTTTTACTCGACTAGCCTGCGGGGTGCATCCTCTCGCACGTGTTTTTACTCGACTAGCCTGCGGGATGCATCCTCTCGCACGTGTTTTTACTCGACTAGCCTGCGGGATGCATCCTCTCGCACGTGTTTTTACTCGACTAGCCTGCGGGATGCATCCTCTCGCACGTGTTTTTACTCGTCTAGGCTGCGGGATGCATCCTCTCGCACGTGTTTTTACTCGACTAGCCTGCGGGATGCATCCTCTCGCACGTGTTTTTACTCGTCTAGGCTGCGGGATGCATCCTCTCGCACGTGTTTTTACGCGAGTAGCCTGCGGGATGCATCCTCTCGCACGTGTTTTTACTCGACTAGCCTGCGGGATGCATCCTCTCGCCCGTGTTTTTACTCGACTAGGCTGCGGGATGCATCCTCTCGCACGTGTTTTTACTCGACTAGCCTGCGGGATGCATCCTCTCGCACGTGTTTTTACTCGACTAGCCTGCGGGATGCATCCTCTCGCACGTGTTTTTACTCGACTAGCCTGCGGGATGCATCCTCTCGCACGTGTTTTTACTCGACTAGCCTGCGGGATGCATCCCCTCGCACGTGTTTTTACTCGACTAGCCTGCGGGATGCATCCTCTCGCACGTGTTTTTACTCGACTAGCCTGCGGGATGCATCCTCTCGCACGTGTTTTTACTCGACTAGCCTGCGGGATGCATCCCCTCGCACGTGTTTTTACTCGACTAGCCTGCGGGATGCATCCTCTCGCACGTGTTTTTACTCGACTAGCCTGCGGGATGCATCCTCTCGCACGTGTTTTTACTCGACTAGCCTGCGGGATGCATCCTCTCGCACGTGTTTTTATTCGACTAGCCTGCGGGATGCATCCTCTCGCACGTGTTTTTACTCGACTAGCCTGCGGGATGCATCCTCTCGCACGTGTTTTTACTCGACTAGCCTGCGGGAAGCATCCTCTCGCACGAGTTTTTAATCAACTAGCCTGCGGCATGCACCCTCGCACGTGTTTTTACTCGACTAGCCTGCGGGATGCATCCTCTCGCACGTGTTTTTACTCGACTAGCCTGCGGGATGCATCCTCTCGCACGTGTTTTTACTCGACTAGCCTGCGGGATGCATCCCCTCGCACGTGTTTTTACTCGACTAGCCTGCGGGATGCATCCTCTCGCACGTGTTTTTACTCGACTAGCCTGCGGGATGCATCCTCTCGCACGTGTTTTTACTCGACTAGCCTGCGGGATGCATCCTCTCGCACGTGTTTTTACTCGACTAGCCTGCGGGATGCATCCTCTCGCACGTGTTTTCACTCGTCTAGGCTGCGGGATGCATCCTCTCGCACGTGTTTTTGCTCGACTAGCCTGCGGGATGCATCCTCTCGCACGTGTTTTTACTCGACTAGCCTGCGGGATGCATCCTCTCGCACGTGTTTTTACTCGACTAGCCTACGGGACGCATCCTCTCGCACGTATTTTTACTCGACTAGCCTGCGGGATGCATCCTCTCGCACGTGTTTTTACTCGACTAGCCTGCGGGAAGCATCCTCTCGCACGTGTTTTTACTTGTCTAAGCTGCGGGATGCATCCTCTCGCACGTGTTTTTACTCGACTAGCCTGCGGGAAGCATCCTCTCGCACGTGTTTTTACTCGACTAGCCTGCGGGATGCATCCCCTCGCACGTTTTTTTACTCGACTAGCCTGCGGGATGCATCCTCTCGCACGTGTTTTTATTCGACTAGGCTGCGGGATGCATCCTCTCGCACGTGATTTTACTCTACTAGCCTGCGGGATGCATCCTCTCGCACGTGTTTTTATTCGACTAGCCTGCGGGATGCATCCTCTCGCACGTGATTTTACTCGACTAGCCTGCGGGATGCATCCTCTCGCACGTGTTTTTACTCGACTAGCCTGCGGGATGCATCCTCTCGCACGTGTTTTTACTCGACTAGCTTGCGGAGTGCATCCTCTCGCACGTGTTTTTACTCGACTAGCCTGCGGGATGCATCCTCTCGCACGTGTTTTTACTCGACTAGCCTGCGGGATGCATCCTCTCGCACGTGTTTTTACTCGAGTAGCCTGCGGGATGCATCCTCTCGCACGTGTTTTTACTCGACTAGCCTGCGGGGTGCATCCTCTCGCACGTGTTTTTACTCGACTAGCCTGCGGGATGCATCTTCTCGCACGTGTTTTTACTCGACTAGCCTGCGGGATGCATCCTCTCGCACGTGTTTTTACTCGACTAGCCTACGGGATGTATCCTCTCGCACGTGTTTTTACTCGACTAGCCTGCGGGATGCATCCTCTCGCACGTGTTTTTACTCGACTAGCCTGCGGGATGTATCCTCTCGCACGTGTTTTTACTCGACTAGCCTGCGGGATGCATCCTCTCGCACGTGTTTTTACTCGACTAGCCTGCGGGATGCATCCTCTCGCACGTGTTTTTACTCGACTAGCCTGCGGGATGCATCCTCTCGCACGTGTTTTTACTCGTCTAGGCTGCGGGATGCATCCTCTCGCACGTGTTTTTACTCGAGTAGCCTGCGGGATGCATCCTCTCGCACGTGTTTTTACTCGACTAGCCTGCGGGGTGCATCCTCTCGCACGTGTTTTTACTCGACTAGCCTGCGGGATGCATCCTCTCGCACGTGTTTTTACTCGACTAGCCTGCGGGATGCATCCTCTCGCACGTGTTTTTACTCGACTAGCCTGCGGGATGCATCCTCTCGCACGTGTTTTTACTCGTCTAGGCTGCGGGATGCATCGTCTCGCACGTGTTTTTACTCGACTAGCCTGCGGGATGCATCCTCTCGCACGTGTTTTTACTCGACTAGCCTGCGGGATGCATCCTCTCGCACGTGTTTTTACTCGACTAGCCTGCGGGATGCATCCTCTCGCACGTGTTTTTACTCGACTAGCCTGCGGGATGCATCCTCTCGCACGTGTTTTTGCTCGACTAGCCTGCGGGATGCATCCTCTCGCACGTGTTTTTACACGACTAGCCTGCGGGAAGCATCCTCTCGCACGTGTTTTTGCCCGACTAGCCTGCGGGATGCATCCTCTCGCACGTGTTTTTACTCGACTAGCCTGCGGGATGCATCCTCTCGCACGTGTTTTTACTCGACTAGCCTGCGGGATGCATCCTCTCGCACGTGTTTTTACTCGACTAGCCTGCGGGATGCATCCTCTCGCACGTGTTTTTACTCGACTAGCCTGCGGGATGCATCCTCTCGCACGTGTTTTTACTCGACTAGCCTGCGGGATGCATCCTCTCGCACGTGTTTTTACTCGACTAGCCTGCGAAATGCATCCTCTCGCACGTGTTATTACTCGACTAGCCTGCGGGATGCATCCTCTCGCACGTGTTTTTGCTCGACTAGCCTGCGGGACGCATTCACTCGCACGTGTTTTTACTCGACTAGCCTGCGGGATGCATCCTCACGCACGTGTTTTTACTCGACTAGCCTGCGGGATGCATCCTCTCGCACGTGTTTTTGCTCGACTAGCCTGCTGGATGCATCCTCTCGCACGTGTTTTTACTCGACTAGCCTGCGGGGTGCATCCTCTCGCACGTGTTTTTACTCGACTAGCCTGCGGAATGCATCCTCTCGCACGTGTTCTTCACTCGACTAGCCTGCGGGATGCATCCTCACGCACGTGTTTTTACTCGACTAGCCTGCGGGATGCATCCTCTCGCACGTGTTTTTACTCGACTAGCCTGCGGGATGCATCGTATCGCACGTGTTTTTACTCGACTAGCCTGCGGGATGCATCCTCTCGCACGTGTTTTTACTCGACTAGCCTGCGGGATGCATCCTCTCGCACGTGTTTTTGCTCGACTAGCCTGCGGGATGCATCCTCTCGCACTTGTTTTTACTCGACTAGCCTGCGGGATGCATCCTCTCGCACGTGTTTTTACTCGACTAGCCTGCGGGATGCATCCTCTCGCACGTGTTTTTACTCGACTAGCCTGCGGAATGCATCCTCTCGCACGTGTTCTTCACTCGAGTAGCCTGCGGGATGCATCCTCTCGCACGTGTTTTTACTCGACTAGCCTGCGGGATGCATCCTCTCGCACGTGTTTTTACACGACTAGCCTGCGGGATGCATCGTATCGCACGTGTTTTTACTCGACTAGCCTGCGGGATGCATCTTCTCGCACGTGTTTTTACTCGACTAGCCTGCGGGATGCATCCTCTCGCACGTGTTTTTACTCGACTAGCCTGCGGGATGCATCCTCTCGCACGTGTTTTTACTCGACTAGCCTGCTGGATGCATCCTCTCAAACGTGTTTTTACTCGACTAGCCTGCGGGATGCATCCTCTCGCACGTGTTTTTGCTCGACTAGCCTGCGGGATGCATCCTCTCGCACTTGTTTTTACTCGACTAGCCTGCGGGATGCATCCTCTCGCACGTGTTTTTACTCGACTAGCCTGCGGGATGCATCCTCTCGCACGTGTTTTTACTCGTCTAAGCTGCGGGATGCATCCTCTCGCACGTGTTTTTACTCGACTAGCCTGCGGGATGCATCCTCTCGCACGTGTTTTTACTCGACTAGCCTGCGGGATGCATCCTCTCGCACGTGTTTTTACTCGACTAGCCTGCGGGATGCATCCTCTCGCACGTGTTTTTATTCGACTAGCCTGCGGGATGCATCCTCTCGCACGTGATTTTACTCGACTAACCTGCGGGATGCATCCTCTCGCACGTGTTTTTACTCGACTAGCCTGCGGGATGCATCCTCTCGCACGTGTTTTTACTCGACTAGCCTGCGGGATGCATCATCTCGCACGTGTTTTTACTCGACTAGCCTGCGGGATGCATCGTATCGCACGTGTTTTTACTCGACTAGCCTGCGGGATGCATCCTCTCGCACGTGTTTTTGCCCGACTAGCCTGCGGGATGCATCCTCTCGCACGTGTTTTTACTCGACTACCCTGCGGGATGCATCCTCTCGCACGTGTTTTTACTCGACTAGCCTGCGGGATGCATCCTCTCGCACGTGTTTTTACTCGACTAGCCTGCGGGATGCATCCTCTCGCACGGGTTTTTACTCGTCTAGGCTGCGGGATGCATCCTCTCGCACGTGTTTTTACTCGAGTAGTCTGCGGGATGCATCCTCTAGCACGTGTTTTTACTCGACTAGCCTGCGGGGTGCATCCTCTCGCACGTGTTTTTACTCGACTAGCCTGCGGGATGCATCCTCTCGCACGTGTTCTTCACTCGACTAGCCTGCGGGATGCATCCTCTCGCACGTGTTTTTACTCGACTAGCCTGCGGGATGCATCCTCTCGCACGTGTTTTTACTCGACTAGCCTGCTGGATGCATCCTCTCAAACGTGTTTTTACTCGACTAGCCTGCGGGATGCATCCTCTCGCACGTGTTCTTGCTCGACTAGCCTGCGGGATGCATCCTCTCGCACTTGTTTTTACTCGACTAGCCTGCGGGATGCATCCTCTCGCACGTGTTCTTCACTCGACTAACCTGCGGGATGCATCCTCTCGCACGTGTTCTTCACTCGACTAGCCTGCGGGATGCATCCTCTCGCACGTGTTTTTACTCGACTAGCCTGCGGGATGCATCCTCTCGCACGTGTTTTTACTCGACTAGCCTGCGGGATGCATCCTCTCGCACGTGTTTTTACTCGACTAGCCTGCGGGATGCATCCTCTCGCACTTGTTTTTACTCGACTAGCCTGCGGGATGCATCCTCTCGCACGTGTTTTTACTCGACTAGCCTGCGGGATGCATCCTCTCGCACGTGTTTTTACTCGACTAGCCTGCGGGATGCATCCTCTCGCACGTGTTTTTACTCGACTAGCCTGCGGAATGCATCATCTCGCACGTGTTCTTCACTCGACTAGCCTGCGGGATGCATCCTCTAGCACGTGTTTTTACTCGACTAGCCTGCGGGATGCATCCTCTCGCACGTGTTTTTACTCGACTAGCCTGCGGGATGCATCGTATCGCACGTGTTTTTACTCGACTAGCCTGCGGGATGCATCTTCTCGCACGTGTTTTTACTCGACTAGCCTGCGGGATGCATCCTCTCGCACGTGTTTTTACTCGACTAGCCTGCGGGATGCATCCTCTCGCACGTTGTTTTTACTCGACTAGCCTGCTGGATGCATCCTCTCAAACGTGTTTTTACTCGACTAGCCTGCGGGATGCATCCTCTCGCACGTGTTTTTGCTCGACTAGCCTGCGGGATGCATCCTCTCGCACTTGTTTTTACTCGACTAGCCTGCGGGATGCATCCTCTCGCACGTGTTTTTACTCGACTAGCCTGCGGGATGCATCCTCTCGCACGTGTTTTTACTCGTCTAAGCTGCGGGATGCATCCTCTCGCACGTGTTTTTACTCGACTAGCCTGCGGGATGCATCCTCTCGCACGTGTTTTTACTCGACTAGCCTGCGGGATGCATCCCCTCGCACGTGTTTTTACTCGACTAGCCTGCGGGATGCATCCTCTCGCACGTGTTTTTATTCGACTAGCCTGCGGGATGCATCCTCTCGCACGTGATTTTACTCGACTAGCCTGCGGGATGCATCCTCTCGCACGTGTTTTTACTCGACTAGCCTGCGGGATGCATCCTCTCGCACGTGTTTTTACTCGACTAGCCTGCGGTATGCACCCTCGCACGTGTTTTTACTCGACTAACCTGCGGGATGCATCCTCTCGCACGTGTTTTTACTCGACTAGCCTGCGGGATGCATCCTCTCGCACGTGTTTTTACTCGACTAGCCTGCGGGATGCATCCCCTCGCACGTGTTTTTACTCGACTAGCCTGCGGGATGCATCCTCTCGCACGTGTTTTTACTCGACTAGCCTGCTGGATGCATCCTCTCAAACGTGTTTTTACTCGACTAGCCTGCGGGATGCATCCTCTCGCACGTGTTTTTACTCGACTACTCTGCGGGATGCATCCTCTCGCACGTGTTTTTACTCGTCTAAGCTGCGGGATGCATCCTCTCGCACGTGTTTTTACTCGACTAGCCTGCGGGATGCATCCTCTCGCACGTGTTTTTACTCGACTAGCCTGCGGGATGCATCCTCTCGCACGTGTTTTTACTCGACTAGCCTGCGGGATGCATCCTCTCGCACGTGTTTTTATTCGACTAGCCTGCGGGATGCATCCTCTCGCACGTGATTTTACTCGACTAGCCTGCGGGATGCATCCTCTCGCACGTGTTTTTACTCGACTAGCCTGCGGGATGCATCCTCTCGCACGTGTTTTTACTCGACTAGCCTGCGGGATGCATCCTCTCGCACGTGTTTTTGCCCGACTAGCCTGCGGGATGCATCCTCTCGCACGTGTTTTTACTCGACTAGCCTGCGGGATGCATCCTCTCGCACGTGTTTTTACTCGACTAGCCTGCGGGATGCATCCTCTCGCACGTGTTTTTACTCGACTAGCCTGCGGGAAGCATCCTCTCGCACGTGTTTTTACTCAACTAGCCTGCGGTATGCACCCTCGCACGTGTTTTTACTCGACTAGCCTGCGGGATGCATCCTCTCGCACGTGTTTTTACTCGACTAGCCTGCGGGATGCATCCTCTCGCACGTGTTTTTACTCGACTAGCCTGCGGGATGCATCCCCTCGCACGTGTTTTTACTCGACTAGCCTGCGGGATGCATCCTCTCGCACGTGTTTTTACTCGACTAGCCTGCTGGATGCATCCTCTCAAACGTGTTTTTACTCGACTAGCCTGCGGGATGCATCCTCTCGCACGTGTTTTTGCTCGACTAGCCTGCGGGATGCATCCTCTCGCACTTGTTTTTACTCGACTAGCCTGCAGGATGCATCCTCTCGCACGTGTTTTTACTCGACTAGCCTGCGGGATGCATCCTCTCGCACGTGTTTTTACTCGTCTAAGCTGCGGGATGCATCCGCTCGCACGTGTTTTTACTCGACTAGCCTGCGGGATGCATCCTCTCGCACGTGTTTTTACTCGACTAGCCTGCGGGATGCATCCTCTCGCACGTGTTTTTACTCGACTAGCCTGCGGGATGCATCCTCTCGCACGTGTTTTTATTCGACTAGCCTGCGGGATGCATCCTCTCGCACGTGTTTTTACTCGACTAGCCTGCGGGATGCATCCTCTCGCACGTGTTTTTACTCGACTAGCCTGCGGGAAGCATCCTCTCGCACGTGTTTTTACTCAACTAGCCTGCGGTATGCACCCTCGCACGTGTTTTTACTCGACTAGCCTGCGGGATGCATCCTCTCGCACGTGTTTTTACTCGACTAGCCTGCGGGATGCATCCTCTCGCACGTGTTTTTACTCGACTAGCCTGCGGGATGCATCCCCTCGCACGTGTTTTTACTCGACTAGCCTGCGGGATGCATCCTCTCGCACGTGTTTTTACTCGACTAGCCTGCGGGATGCATCCTCTCGCACGTGTTTTTACTCGACTAGCCTGCGGGATGCATTCTCTCGCACGTGTTTTTATTCGACTAGCCTGCGGGATGCATCCTCTCGCACGTGTTTTTACTCGACTAGATTGCGGGATGCATCCTCTCGCACGTGTTTTTACTCGACTAGCCTGCGGGAAGCATCCTCTCGCACGAGTTTTTAATCAACTAGCCTGCGGCATGCACCCTCGCACGTGTTTTTACTCGACTAGCCTGCGGGATGCATCCTCTCGCACGTGTTTTTACTCGACTAGCCTGCGGGATGCATCCTCTCGCACGTGTTTTTACTCGACTAGCCTGCGGGATGCATCCCCTCGCACGTGTTTTTACTCGACTAGCCTGCGGGATGCATCCTCTCGCACGTGTTTTTACTCGACTAGCCTGCGGGATGCATCCTCTCGCACGTGTTTTTACTCGACTAGCCTGCGGGATGCATCCTCTCGCACGTGTTTTTACTCGACTAGCCTGCGGGATGCATCCTCTCGCACGTGTTTTCACTCGTCTAGGCTGCGGGATGCATCCTCTCGCACGTGTTTTTGCTCGACTAGCCTGCGGGATGCATCCTCTCGCACGTGTTTTTACTCGACTAGCCTGCGGGATGCATCCTCTCGCACGTGTTTTTACTCGACTAGCCTACGGGACGCATCCTCTCGCACGTATTTTTACTCGACTAGCCTGCGGGATGCATCCTCTCGCACGTGTTTTTACTCGACTAGCCTGCGGGAAGCATCCTCTCGCACGTGTTTTTACTCGTCTAAGCTGCGGGATGCATCCTCTCGCACGTGTTTTTACTCGACTAGCCTGCGGGAAGCATCCTCTCGCACGTGTTTTTACTCGACTAGCCTGCGGGATGCATCCCCTCGCACGTTTTTTTACTCGACTAGCCTGCGGGATGCATCCTCTCGCACGTGTTTTTATTCGACTAGGCTGCGGGATGCATCCTCTCGCACGTGATTTTACTCGACTAGCCTGCGGGATGCATCCTCTCGCACGTGTTTATATTCGACTAGCCTGCGGGATGCATCCTCTCGCACGTGATTTTACTCGACTAGCCTGCGGGATGCATCCTCTCGCACGTGTTTTTACTCGACTAGCCTGCGGGATGCATCCTCTCGCACGTGTTTTTACTCGACTAGCCTGCGGGATGCATCCTCTCGCACGTGTTTTTACTCGACTAGCCTGCGGGATGCATCCTCTCGCACGTGTTTTTACTCGTCTAGGCTGCGGGATGCATCGTCTCGCACGTGTTTTTACTCGACTAGCCTGCGGGATGCATCCCCTCGCACGTGTTTTTACTCGACTAGCCTGCGGGATGCATCCTCTCGCACGTGTTTTTACTCGACTAGCCTGCGGGATGCATCCTCTCGCACGTGTTTTTACTCGACTAGCCTGCGGGATGCATCCTCTCGCACGTGTTTTTGCTCGACTAGCCTGCGGGATGCATCCTCTCGCACGTGTTTTTACACGACTAGCCTGCGGGAAGCATCCTCTCGCACGTGTTTTTGCCCGACTAGCCTGCGGGATGCATCCTCTCGCACGTGTTTTTACTCGACTAGCCTGCGGGATGCATCCTCTCGCACGTGTTTTTACTCGACTAGCCTGCGGGATGCATCCTCTCGCACGTGTTTTTACTCGACTAGCCTGCGGGATGCATCCTCTCGCACGTGTTTTTACTCGACTAGCCTGCGGGATGCATCCTCTCGCACGTGTTTTTACTCGACTAGCCTGCGGGATGCATCCTCTCGCACGTGTTTTTGCTCGACTAGCCTGCGGGATGCATCCTCTCGCACGTGTTTTTACACGACTAGCCTGCGGGAAGCATCCTCTCGCACGTGTTTTTGCCCGACTAGCCTGCGGGATGCATCCTCTCGCACGTGTTTTTACTCGACTAGCCTGCGGGATGCATCCTCTCGCACGTGTTTTTACTCGACTAGCCTGCGAAATGCATCCTCTCGCACGTGTTATTACTCGACTAGCCTGCGGGATGCATCCTCTCGCACGTGTTTTTGCTCGACTAGCCTGCGGGACGCATTCACTCGCACGTGTTTTTACTCGACTAGCCTGCGGGATGCATCCTCACGCACGTGTTTTTACTCGACTAGCCTGCGGGATGCATCCTCTCGCACGTGTTTTTGCTCGACTAGCCTGCGGGATGCATCCTCTCGCACGTGTTTTTACTCGACTAACCTGCTGGATGCATCCTCTCGCACGTGTTTTTACTCGACTAGCCTGCGGGGTGCATCCTCTCGCACGTGTTTTTACTCGACTAGCCTGCGGAATGCATCCTCTCGCACGTGTTCTTCACTCGACTAGCCTGCGGGATGCATCCTCTCGCACGTGTTTTTACTCGACTAGCCTGCGGGATGCATCCTCTCGCACGTGTTTTTACTCGACTAGCCTGCGGGATGCATCGTATCGCACGTGTTTTTACTCGACTAGCCTGCGGGATGCATCCTCTCGCACGTGTTTTTACTCGACTAGCCTGCGGGATGCATCCTCTCGCACGTGTTTTTGCTCGACTAGCCTGCGGGATGCATCCTCTCGCACTTGTTTTTACTCGACTAGCCTGCGGGATGCATCCTCTCGCACGTGTTTTTACTCGACTAGCCTGCGGGATGCATCCTCTCGCACGTGTTTTTACTCGACTAGCCTGCGGAATGCATCCTCTCGCACGTGTTCTTCACTCGACTAGCCTGCGGGATGCATCCTCTCGCACGTGTTTTTACTCGACTAGCCTGCGGGATGCATCCTCTCGCACGTGTTTTTACACGACTAGCCTGCGGGATGCATCGTATCGCACGTGTTTTTACTCGACTAGCCTGCGGGATGCATCTTCTCGCACGTGTTTTTACTCGACTAGCCTGCGGGATGCATCCTCTCGCACGTGTTTTTACTCGACTAGCCTGCGGGATGCATCCTCTCGCACGTGTTTTTACTCGACTAGCCTGCTGGATGCATCCTCTCAAACGTGTTTTTACTCGACTAGCCTGCGGGATGCATCCTCTCGCACGTGTTTTTGCTCGACTAGCCTGCGGGATGCATCCTCTCGCACTTGTTTTTACTCGACTAGCCTGCGGGATGCATCCTCTCGCACGTGTTTTTACTCGACTAGCCTGCGGGATGCATCCTCTCGCACGTGTTTTTACTCGTCTAAGCTGCGGGATGCATCCTCTCGCACGTGTTTTTACTCGACTAGCCTGCGGGATGCATCCTCTCGCACGTGTTTTTACTCGACTAGCCTGCGGGATGCATCCTCTCGCACGTGTTTTTACTCGACTAGCCTGCGGGATGCATCCTCTCGCACGTGTTTTTATTCGACTAGCCTGCGGGATGCATCCTCTCGCACGTGATTTTACTCGACTAGCCTGCGGGATGCATCCTCTCGCACGTGTTTTTACTCGACTAGCCTGCGGGATGCATCCTCTCGCACGTGTTTTTGCTCGACTAGCCTGCGGGATGCATCCTCTCGCACTTGTTTTTACTCGACTAGCCTGCGGGATGCATCCTCTCGCACGTGTTTTTACTCGACTAGCCTGCGGGATGCATCCTCTCGCACGTGTTTTTACTCGTCTAAGCTGCGGGATGCATCCTCTCGCACGTGTTTTTACTCGACTAGCCTGCGGGATGCATCCTCTCGCACGTGTTTTTACTCGACTAGCCTGCGGGATGCATCCTCTCGCACGTGTTTTTACTCGACTAGCCTGCGGGATGCATCCTCTCGCACGTGTTTTTATTCGACTAGCCTGCGGGATGCATCCTCTCGCACGTGATTTTACTCGACTAGCCTGCGGGATGCATCCTCTCGCACGTGTTTTTACTCGACTAGCCTGCGGGATGCATCCTCTCGCACGTGTTTTTACTCGACTAGCCTGCGGTATGCACCCTCGCACGTGTTTTTACTCGACTAACCTGCGGGATGCATCCTCTCGCACGTGTTTTTACTCGACTAGCCTGCGGGATGCATCCTCTCGCACGTGTTTTTACTCGACTAGCCTGCGGGATGCATCCCCTCGCACGTGTTTTTACTCGACTAGCCTGCGGGATGCATCCTCTCGCACGTGTTATTACTCGACTAGCCTGCTGGATGCATCCTCTCAAACGTGTTTTTACTCGACTAGCCTGCGGGATGCATCCTCTCGCACGTGTTTTTACTCGACTACTCTGCGGGATGCATCCTCTCGCACGTGTTTTTACTCGTCTAAGCTGCGGGATGCATCCTCTCGCACGTGTTTTTACTCGACTAGCCTGCGGGATGCATCCTCTCGCACGTGTTTTTACTCGACTAGCCTGCGGGATGCATCCTCTCGCACGTGTTTTTACTCGACTACTCTGCGGGATGCATCCTCTCGCACGTGTTTTTATTCGACTAGCCTGCGGGATGCATCCTCTCGCACGTGATTTTACTCGACTAGCCTGCGGGATGCATCCTCTCGCACGTGTTTTTACTCGACTAGCCTGCGGGATGCATCCTCTCGCACGTGTTTTTACTCGACTAGCCTGCTGGATGCATCCTCTCAAACGTGTTTTTACTCGACTAGCCTGCGGGATGCATCCTCTCGCACGTGTTTTTACTCGACTAGCCTGCGGGATGCATCCTCTCGCACGTGTTTTTACTCGACTAGCCTGCGGGATGCATCCTCTCGCACGTGTTTTTACTCGACTAGCCTGCTGGATGCATCCTCTCAAACGTGTTTTTACTCGACTAGCCTGCGGGATGCATCCTCTCGCACGTGTTTTTACTCGACTACTCTGCGGGATGCATCCTCTCGCACGTGTTTTTACTCGTCTAAGCTGCGGGATGCATCCTCTCGCACGTGTTTTTACTCGACTAGCCTGCGGGATGCATCCTCTCGCACGTGTTTTTACTCGACTAGCCTGCGGGATGCATCCCCTCGCACGTGTTTTTACTCGACTAGCCTGCGGGATGCATCCTCTCGCACGTGTTTTTACTCGACTAGCCTGCTGGATGCATCCTCTCAAACGTGTTTTTACTCGACTAGCCTGCGGGATGCATCCTCTCGCACGTGTTTTTACTCGACTACTCTGCGGGATGCATCCTCTCGCACGTGTTTTTACTCGTCTAAGCTGCGGGATGCATCCTCTCGCACGTGTTTTTACTCGACTAGCCTGCGGGATGCATCCTCTCGCACGTGTTTTTACTCGACTAGCCTGCGGGATGCATCCTCTCGCACGTGTTTTTACTCGACTACTCTGCGGGATGCATCCTCTCGCACGTGTTTTTATTCGACTAGCCTGCGGGATGCATCCTCTCGCACGTGATTTTACTCGACTAGCCTGCGGGATGCATCCTCTCGCACGTGTTTTTACTCGACTAGCCTGCGGGATGCATCCTCTCGCACGTGTTTTTACTCGACTAGCCTGCTGGATGCATCCTCTCAAACGTGTTTTTATTCGACTAGCCTGCGGGATGCATCCTCTCGCACGTGTTTTTACTCGACTAGCCTGCGGGATGCATCCTCTCGCACGTGTTTTTACTCGACTAGCCTGCGGGATGCATCCTCTCGCACGTGTTTTTACTCGACTAGCCTGCTGGATGCATCCTCTCAAACGTGTTTTTACTCGACTAGCCTGCGGGATGCATCCTCTCGCACGTGTTTTTACTCGACTACTCTGCGGGATGCATCCTCTCGCACGTGTTTTTACTCGTCTAAGCTGCGGGATGCATCCTCTCGCACGTGTTTTTACTCGACTAGCCTGCGGGATGCATCCTCTCGCACGTGTTTTTATTCGACTAGCCTGCGGGATGCATCCTCTCGCACGTGATTTTACTCGACTAGCCTGCGGGATGCATCCTCTCGCACGTGTTTTTACTCGACTAGCCTGCGGGATGCATCCTCTCGCACGTGTTTTTACTCGACTAGCCTGCGGGATGCATCCTCTCGCACGTGTTTTTGCCCGACTAGCCTGCGGGATGCATCCTCTCGCACGTGTTTTTACTCGACTAGCCTGCGGGATGCATCCTCTCGCACGTGTTTTTACTCGACTAGCCTGCGGGATGCATCCTCTCGCACGTGTTTTTACTCGACTAGCCTGCGGGAAGCATCCTCTCGCACGTGTTTTTACTCAACTAGCCTGCGGTATGCACCCTCGCACGTGTTTTTACTCGACTAGCCTGCGGGATGCATCCTCTCAAACGTGTTTTTACTCGACTAGCCTGCGGGATGCATCCTCTCGCACGTGTTTTTGCTCGACTAGCCTGCGGGATGCATCCTCTCGCACTTGTTTTTACTCGACTAGCCTGCAGGATGCATCCTCTCGCACGTGTTTTTACTCGACTAGCCTGCGGGATGCATCCTCTCGCACGTGTTTTTACTCGTCTAAGCTGCGGGATGCATCCGCTCGCACGTGTTTTTACTCGACTAGCCTGCGGGATGCATCCTCTCGCACGTGTTTTTACTCGACTAGCCTGCGGGATGCATCCTCTCGCACGTGTTTTTACTCGACTAGCCTGCGGGATGCATCCTCTCGCACGTGTTTTTATTCGACTAGCCTGCGGGATGCATCCTCTCGCACGTGTTTTTACTCGACTAGCCTGCGGGATGCATCCTCTCGCACGTGTTTTTACTCGACTAGCCTGCGGGAAGCATCCTCTCGCACGTGTTTTTACTCAACTAGCCTGCGGTATGCACCCTCGCACGTGTTTTTACTCGACTAGCCTGCGGGATGCATCCTCTCGCACGTGTTTTTACTCGACTAGCCTGCGGGATGCATCCTCTCGCACGTGTTTTTACTCGACTAGCCTGCGGGATGCATCCCCTCGCACGTGTTTTTACTCGACTAGCCTGCGGGATGCATCCTCTCGCACGTGTTTTTACTCGACTAGCCTGCGGGATGCATCCTCTCGCACGTGTTTTTACTCGACTAGCCTGCGGGATGCATTCTCTCGCACGTGTTTTTATTCGACTAGCCTGCGGGATGCATCCTCTCGCACGTGTTTTTACTCGACTAGCCTGCGGGATGCATCCTCTCGCACGTGTTTTTACTCGACTAGCCTGCGGGAAGCATCCTCTCGCACGAGTTTTTAATCAACTAGCCTGCGGCATGCACCCTCGCACGTGTTTTTACTCGACTAGCCTGCGGGATGCATCCTCTCGCACGTGTTTTTACTCGACTAGCCTGCGGGATGCATCCTCTCGCACGTGTTTTTACTCGACTAGCCTGCGGGATGCATCCCCTCGCACGTGTTTTTACTCGACTAGCCTGCGGGATGCATCCTCTCGCACGTGTTTTTACTCGACTAGCCTGCGGGATGCATCCTCTCGCACGTGTTTTTACTCGACTAGCCTGCGGGATGCATCCTCTCGCACGTGTTTTTACTCGACTAGCCTGCGGGATGCATCCTCTCGCACGTGTTTTCACTCGTCTAGGCTGCGGGATGCATCCTCTCGCACGTGTTTTTGCTCGACTAGCCTGCGGGATGCATCCTCTCGCACGTGTTTTTACTCGACTAGCCTGCGGGATGCATCCTCTCGCACGTGTTTTTACTCGACTAGCCTACGGGACGCATCCTCTCGCACGTATTTTTACTCGACTAGCCTGCGGGATGCATCCTCTCGCACGTGTTTTTACTCGACTAGCCTGCGGGAAGCATCCTCTCGCACGTGTTTTTACTCGTCTAAGCTGCGGGATGCATCCTCTCGCACGTGTTTTTACTCGACTAGCCTGCGGGAAGCATCCTCTCGCACGTGTTTTTACTCGACTAGCCTGCGGGATGCATCCCCTCGCACGTTTTTTTACTCGACTAGCCTGCGGAATGCATCCTCTCGCACGTGTTTTTATTCGACTAGGCTGCGGGATGCATCCTCTCGCACGTGATTTTACTCGACTAGCCTGCGGGATGCATCCTCTCGCACGTGTTTATATTCGACTAGCCTGCGGGATGCATCCTCTCGCACGTGATTTTACTCGACTAGCCTGCGGGATGCATCCTCTCGCACGTGTTTTTACTCGACTAGCCTGCGGGATGCATCCTCTCGCACGTGTTTTTACTCGACTAGCCTGCGGGATGCATCCTCTCGCACGTGTTTTTACTCGGCTAGCCTGCGGGATGCATCCTCTCGAACGTGTTTTTACTCGTCTAGGCTGCGGGATGCATCGTCTCGCACGTGTTTTTACTCGACTAGCCTGCGGGATGCATCCCCTCGCACGTGTTTTTACTCGACTAGCCTGCGGGATGCATCCTCTCGCACGTGTTTTTACTCGACTAGCCTGCGGGATGCATCCTCTCGCACGTGTTTTTACTCGACTAGCCTGCGGGATGCATCCTCTCGCACGTGTTTTTGCTCGACTAGCCTGCGGGATGCATCCTCTCGCACGTGTTTTTACACGACTAGCCTGCGGGAAGCATCCTCTCGCACGTGTTTTTGCCCGACTAGCCTGCGGGATGCATCCTCTCGCACGTGTTTTTACTCGACTAGCCTGCGGGATGCATCCTCTCGCACGTGTTTTTACTCGACTAGCCTGCGGGATGCATCCTCTCGCACGTGTTTTTACTCGACTAGCCTGCGGGATGCATCCTCTCGCACGTGTTTTTACTCGACTAGCCTGCGGGATGCATCCTCTCGCACGTGTTTTTACTCGACTAGCCTGCGGGATGCATCCTCTCGCACGTGTTTTTACTCGACTAGCCTGCGAAATGCATCCTCTCGCACGTGTTATTACTCGACTAGCCTGCGGGATGCATCCTCTCGCACGTGTTTTTGCTCGACTAGCCTGCGGGACGCATTCACTCGCACGTGTTTTTACTCGACTAGCCTGCGGGATGCATCCTCACGCACGTGTTTTTACTCGACTAGCCTGCGGGATGCATCCTCTCGCACGTGTTTTTGCTCGACTAGCCTGCGGGATGCATCCTCTCGCACGTGTTTTTACTCGACTAACCTGCTGGATGCATCCTCTCGCACGTGTTTTTACTCGACTAGCCTGCGGGGTGCATCCTCTCGCACGTGTTTTTACTCGACTAGCCTGCGGAATGCATCCTCTCGCACGTGTTCTTCACTCGACTAGCCTGCGGGATGCATCCTCTCGCACGTGTTTTTACTCGACTAGCCTGCGGGATGCATCCTCTCGCACGTGTTTTTACTCGACTAGCCTGCGGGATGCATCGTATCGCACGTGTTTTTACTCGACTAGCCTGCGGGATGCATCCTCTCGCACGTGTTTTTACTCGACTAGCCTGCGGGATGCATCCTCTCGCACGTGTTTTTGCTCGACTAGCCTGCGGGATGCATCCTCTCGCACTTGTTTTTACTCGACTAGCCTGCGGGATGCATCCTCTCGCACGTGTTTTTACTCGACTAGCCTGCGGGATGCATCCTCTCGCACGTGTTTTTACTCGACTAGCCTGCGGAATGCATCCTCTCGCACGTGTTCTTCACTCGACTAGCCTGCGGGATGCATCCTCTCGCACGTGTTTTTACTCGACTAGCCTGCGGGATGCATCCTCTCGCACGTGTTTTTACACGACTAGCCTGCGGGATGCATCGTATCGCACGTGTTTTTACTCGACTAGCCTGCGGGATGCATCTTCTCGCACGTGTTTTTACTCGACTAGCCTGCGGGATGCATCCTCTCGCACGTGTTTTTACTCGACTAGCCTGCGGGATGCATCCTCTCGCACGTGTTTTTACTCGACTAGCCTGCTGGATGCATCCTCTCAAACGTGTTTTTACTCGACTAGCCTGCGGGATGCATCCTCTCGCACGTGTTTTTGCTCGACTAGCCTGCGGGATGCATCCTCTCGCACTTGTTTTTACTCGACTAGCCTGCGGGATGCATCCTCTCGCACGTGTTTTTACTCGACTAGCCTGCGGGATGCATCCTCTCGCACGTGTTTTTACTCGTCTAAGCTGCGGGATGCATCCTCTCGCACGTGTTTTTACTCGACTAGCCTGCGGGATGCATCCTCTCGCACGTGTTTTTACTCGACTAGCCTGCGGGATGCATCCTCTCGCACGTGTTTTTACTCGACTAGCCTGCGGGATGCATCCTCTCGCACGTGTTTTTATTCGACTAGCCTGCGGGATGCATCCTCTCGCACGTGATTTTACTCGACTAGCCTGCGGGATGCATCCTCTCGCACGTGTTTTTACTCGACTAGCCTGCGGGATGCATCCTCTCGCACGTGTTTTTACTCGACTAGCCTGCGGGATGCATCATCTCGCACGTGTTTTTACTCGACTAGCCTGCGGGATGCATCGTATCGCACGTGTTTTTACTCGACTAGCCTCCGGGATGCATCCTCTCGCACGTGTTTTTGCCCGACTAGCCTGCGGGATGCATCCTCTCGCACGTGTTTTTACTCGACTAGCCTGCGGGATGCATCCTCTCGCACGTGTTTTTACTCGACTAGCCTGCGGGATGCATCCTCTCGCACGTGTTTTTACTCGACTAGCCTGCGGGATGCATCCTCTCGCACGTGTTTTTACTCGTCTAGGCTGCGGGATGCATCCTCTCGCACGTGTTTTTACTCGAGTAGTCTGCGGGATGCATCCTCTAGCACGTGTTTTTACTCGACTAGTCTGCGGGGTGCATCCTCTCGCACGTGTTTTTACTCGACTAGCCTGCGGGATGCATCCTCTCGCACGTGTTCTTCACTCGACTAGCCTGCGGGATGCATCCTCTCGCACGTGTTTTTACTCGACTAGCCTGCGGGATGCATCCTCTCGCACGTGTTTTTACTCGACTAGCCTGCTGGATGCATCCTCTCAAACGTGTTTTTACTCGACTAGCCTGCGGGATGCATCCTCTCGCACGTGTTCTTGCTCGACTAGCCTGCGGGATGCATCCTCTCGCACTTGTTTTTACTCGACTAGCCTGCGGGATGCATCCTCTCGCACGTGTTCTTCACTCGACTAACCTGCGGGATGCATCCTCTCGCACGTGTTCTTCACTCGACTAGCCTGCGGGATGCATCCTCTCGCACGTGTTTTTACTCGACTAGCCTGCGGGATGCATCCTCTCGCACGTGTTTTTACTCGACTAGCCTGCGGGATGCATCGTATCGCACGTGTTTTTACTCGACTAGCCTGCGGGATGCATCCTCTCGCACGTGTTTTTACTCGACTAGCCTGCGGGATGCATCCTCTCGCACTTGTTTTTACTCGACTAGCCTGCGGGATGCATCCTCTCGCACGTGTTTTTACTCGACTAGCCTGCGGGATGCATCCTCTCGCACGTGTTTTTACTCGACTAGCCTGCGGGATGCATCCTCTCGCACGTGTTTTTACTCGACTAGCCTGCGGGATGCATCGTATCGCACGTGTTTTTACTCGACTAGCCTGCGGGATGCATCTTCTCGCACGTGTTTTTACTCGACTAGCCTGCGGGATGCATCCTCTCGCACGTGTTTTTACTCGACTAGCCTGCGGGATGCATCCTCTCGCACGTGTTTTTACTCGACTAGCCTGCTGGATGCATCCTCTCAAACGTGTTTTTACTCGACTAGCCTGCGGGATGCATCCTCTCGCACGTGTTTTTGCTCGACTAGCCTGCGGGATGCATCCTCTCACACTTGTTTTTACTCGACTAGCCTGCGGGATGCATCCTCTCGCACGTGTTTTTACTCGACTAGCCTGCGGGATGCATCCTCTCGCACGTGTTTTTACTCGTCTAAGCTGCGGGATGCATCCTCTCGCACGTGTTTTTACTCGACTAGCCTGCGGGATGCATACTCTCGCACGTGTTTTTACTCGACTAGCCTGCGGGATGCATCCTCTCGCACGTGTTTTTACTCGACTAGCCTGCGGGATGCATCCTCTCGCACGTGTTTTTATTCGACTAGCCTGCGGGATGCATCCTCTCGCACGTGATTTTACTCGACTAGCCTGCGGGATGCATCCTCTCGCACGTGTTTTTACTCGACTAGCCTGCGGGATGCATCCTCTCGCACGTGTTTTTACTCGACTAGCCTGCGGGATGCATCCTCTCGCACGTGTTTTTACTCGACTAGCCTGCGGGATGCATCCTCTCGCACGTGTTTTTACTCGACTAGCCTGCGGGATGCATCCTCTCGCACGTGTTTTTACTCGTCTAGGCTGCGGGATGCATCCTCTCGCACGTGTTTTTACTCGAGTAGTCTGCGGGATGCATCCTCTAGCACGTGTTTTTACTCGACTAGCCTGCGGGGTGCATCCTCTCGCACGTGTTTTTACTCGACTAGCCTGCGGGATGCATCCTCTCGCACGTGTTCTTCACTCGACTAGCCTGCGGGATGCATCCTCTCGCACGTGTTTTTACTCGACTAGCCTGCGGGATGCATCCTCTAGCACGTGTTTTTACTCGACTAGCCTGCGGGGTGCATCCTCTCGCACGTGTTTTTACTCGACTAGCCTGCGGGATGCATCCTCTCGCACGTGTTCTTCACTCGACTAGCCTGCGGGATGCATCCTCTCGCACGTGTTTTTACTCGACTAGCCTGCGGGATGCATCCTCTCGCACGTGTTTTTACTCGACTAGCCTGCTGGATGCATCCTCTCAAACGTGTTTTTACTCGACTAGCCTGCGGGATGCATCCTCTCGCACGTGTTCTTGCTCGACTAGCCTGCGGGATGCATCCTCTCGCACTTGTTTTTACTCGACTAGCCTGCGGGATGCATCCTCTCGCACGTGTTTTTACTCGACTAGCCTGCGGGATGCATCCTCTCGCACGTGTTTTTACTCGTCTAAGCTGCGGGATGCATCCGCTCGCACGTGTTTTTACTCGACTAGCCTGCGGGATGCATCCTCTCGCACGTGTTTTTACTCGACTAGCCTGCGGGATGCATCCTCTCGCACGTGTTTTTACTCGACTAGCCTGCGGGATGCATCCTCTCGCACGTGTTTTTATTCGACTATCCTGCGGGATGCATCCTCTCGCACGTGATTTTACTCGACTAGCCTGCGGGATGCATCCTCTCGCACGTGTTTTTACTCGACTAGCCTGCGGGATGCATCCTCTCGCACGTGTTTTTACTCGACTAGCCTGCGGGATGCATCCTCTCGCACGTGTTTTTACTCGAGTAGCCTGCGGGATGCATCCTCTCGCACGTGTTTTTACTCGACTAGCCTGCGGGGTGCATCCTCTCGCACGTGTTTTTACTCGACTAGCCTGCGGGATGCATCCTCTCGCACGTGTTTTTACTCGACTAGCCTGCGGGATGCATCCTCTCGCACGTGTTTTTACTCGACTAGCCTGCGGGATGCATCCTCTCGCACGTGTTTTTACTCGTCTAGGCTGCGGGATGCATCGTCTCGCACGTGTTGTTACTCGACTAGCCTGGGGGTTGCATCCTCTCGCACGTGTTTTTACTCGACTAGCCTGCGGGATGCATCCTCTCGCACGTGTTTTTACTCGACTAGCCTGCGGGATGCATCATCTCGCACGTGTTTTTGCTCGACTAGCCTGCGGGATGCATCCTCTCGCACCTGTTTTTGCTCGACTAGCCTGCGGGACGCATCCTCTGGCACGTGTTCTTCACTCGACTAGCCTGCGGGATGCATCCTCTCGCACGTGTTATTACTCGACTAGCCTGCGGGATGCATCCTCTCGCACGTGTCTTTACTCGACTAGCCTGCGGGATGCATCCTCTCGCACGTGTTTTTACTCGACTAGCCTGCGGGATGCATCCTCTCGCACGTGTTTTTACTCGAGTAACCTGCGGGATGCATCCTCTCGCACGTGTTTTTACTCTACTAGCCTGTGGGTTGCATCCTCTCGCACGTGTTTTTACTCGACTAACCTGCGGGATGCATCCTCTCGCACGTGTTTTTACTCGACTAGCCTGCGGGATGCATCCTCTCGCACGTGTTTTTATTCGACTAGCCTGCGGGATGCATCCTCTCGCACGTGATTTTACTCGACTAGCCTGCGGGATGCATCCTCTCGCACGTGTTTTTACTCGAGTAGCCTGCGGGATGCATCCTCTCGCACGTGTTTTTACTCGACTAGCCTGCGGGGTGCATCCTCTCGCACGTGTTTTTACTCGACTAGCCTGCGGGATGCAACCTCTCGCACGTGTTTTTACTCGACTAGCCTGCGGGATGCATCCTCTCGCACGTGTTTTTACTCGACTAGCCTGCGGGATGCATCCTCTCGCACGTGTTTTTACTCGACTAGCCTGCGGGAAGCACCCTCTCGCACGTGTTTTTACTCGACTAGCCTGCTGGATGCATCCTCTCAAACGTGTTTTTACTCGACTAGCCTGCGGGATGCATCCTCTCGCACGTGTTTTTGCTCGACTAGCCTGCGGGATGCATCCTCTCGCACTTGTTTTTACTCGACTAGCCTGCGGGATGCATCCTCTCGCACGTGTTTTTACTCGACTAGCCTGCGGGATGCATCCTCTCGCACGTGTTTTTACTCGTCTAAGCTGCGGGATGCATCCTCTCGCACGTGTTTTTACTCGACTAGCCTGCGGGATGCATCCTCTCGCACGTGTTTTTACTCGACTAGCCTGCGGGATGCATCCTCTCGCACGTGTTTTTACTCGACTAGCCTGCGGGATGCAACCTCTCGCACGTGTTTTTATTCGACTAGCCTGCGGGATGCATCCTCTCGCACGTGATTTTACTCGACTAGCCTGCGGGATGCATCCTCTCGCACGTGTTTTTACTCGACTAGCCTGCGGGATGCATCCTCTCGCACGTGTTTTTACTCGACTAGCCTGCGGTATGCACCCTCGCACGTGTTTTTACTCGACTAACCTGCGGGATGCATCCTCTCGCACGTGTTTTTACTCGACTAGCCTGCGGGATGCATCCTCTCGCACGTGTTTTTACTCGAC
Organism: Lasioglossum baleicum; assembly: GCF_051020765.1. NCBI lineage: Eukaryota > Metazoa > Arthropoda > Insecta > Hymenoptera > Halictidae > Lasioglossum > Lasioglossum baleicum. Next base: position 27,103 of record NW_027469462.1, on the reverse strand, counting down.
TAGCCTGCGGGATGCATCCCCTCGCACGTGTTTTTACTCGACTAGCCTGCGGGATGCATCCTCTCGCACGTGTTTTTACTCGACTAGCCTGCTGGATGCATCCTCTCAAACGTGTTTTTACTCGACTAGCCTGCGGGATGCATCCTCTCGCACGTGTTTTTACTCGACTACTCTGCGGGATGCATCCTCTCGCACGTGTTTTTACTCGTCTAAGCTGCGGGATGCATCCTCTCGCACGTGTTTTTACTCGACTAGCCTGCGGGATGCATCCTCTCGCACGTGTTTTTACTCGACTAGCCTGCGGGATGCATCCTCTCGCACGTGTTTTTACTCGACTAGCCTGCGGGATGCATCCTCTCGCACGTGTTTTTATTCGACTAGCCTGCGGGATGCATCCTCTCGCACGTGATTTTACTCGACTAGCCTGCGGGATGCATCCTCTCGCACGTGTTTTTACTCGACTAGCCTGCGGGATGCATCCTCTCGCACGTGTTTTTACTCGACTAGCCTGCGGGATGCATCCTCTCGCACGTGTTTTTGCCCGACTAGCCTGCGGGATGCATCCTCTCGCACGTGTTTTTACTCGACTAGCCTGCGGGATGCATCCTCTCGCACGTGTTTTTACTCGACTAGCCTGCGGGATGCATCCTCTCGCACGTGTTTTTACTCGACTAGCCTGCGGGAAGCATCCTCTCGCACGTGTTTTTACTCAACTAGCCTGCGGTATGCACCCTCGCACGTGTTTTTACTCGACTAGCCTGCGGGATGCATCCTCTCGCACGTGTTTTTACTCGACTAGCCTGCGGGATGCATCCTCTCGCACGTGTTTTTACTCGACTAGCCTGCGGGATGCATCCCCTCGCACGTGTTTTTACTCGACTAGCCTGCGGGATGCATCCTCTCGCACGTGTTTTTACTCGACTAGCCTGCTGGATGCATCCTCTCAAACGTGTTTTTACTCGACTAGCCTGCGGGATGCATCCTCTCGCACGTGTTTTTGCTCGACTAGCCTGCGGGATGCATCCTCTCGCACTTGTTTTTACTCGACTAGCCTGCAGGATGCATCCTCTCGCACGTGTTTTTACTCGACTAGCCTGCGGGATGCATCCTCTCGCACGTGTTTTTACTCGTCTAAGCTGCGGGATGCATCCGCTCGCACGTGTTTTTACTCGACTAGCCTGCGGGATGCATCCTCTCGCACGTGTTTTTACTCGACTAGCCTGCGGGATGCATCCTCTCGCACGTGTTTTTACTCGACTAGCCTGCGGGATGCATCCTCTCGCACGTGTTTTTATTCGACTAGCCTGCGGGATGCATCCTCTCGCACGTGTTTTTACTCGACTAGCCTGCGGGATGCATCCTCTCGCACGTGTTTTTACTCGACTAGCCTGCGGGAAGCATCCTCTCGCACGTGTTTTTACTCAACTAGCCTGCGGTATGCACCCTCGCACGTGTTTTTACTCGACTAGCCTGCGGGATGCATCCTCTCGCACGTGTTTTTACTCGACTAGCCTGCGGGATGCATCCTCTCGCACGTGTTTTTACTCGACTAGCCTGCGGGATGCATCCCCTCGCACGTGTTTTTACTCGACTAGCCTGCGGGATGCATCCTCTCGCACGTGTTTTTACTCGACTAGCCTGCGGGATGCATCCTCTCGCACGTGTTTTTACTCGACTAGCCTGCGGGATGCATTCTCTCGCACGTGTTTTTATTCGACTAGCCTGCGGGATGCATCCTCTCGCACGTGTTTTTACTCGACTAGCCTGCGGGATGCATCCTCTCGCACGTGTTTTTACTCGACTAGCCTGCGGGAAGCATCCTCTCGCACGAGTTTTTAATCAACTAGCCTGCGGCATGCACCCTCGCACGTGTTTTTACTCGACTAGCCTGCGGGATGCATCCTCTCGCACGTGTTTTTACTCGACTAGCCTGCGGGATGCATCCTCTCGCACGTGTTTTTACTCGACTAGCCTGCGGGATGCATCCCCTCGCACGTGTTTTTACTCGACTAGCCTGCGGGATGCATCCTCTCGCACGTGTTTTTACTCGACTAGCCTGCGGGATGCATCCTCTCGCACGTGTTTTTACTCGACTAGCCTGCGGGATGCATCCTCTCGCACGTGTTTTTACTCGACTAGCCTGCGGGATGCATCCTCTCGCACGTGTTTTCACTCGTCTAGGCTGCGGGATGCATCCTCTCGCACGTGTTTTTGCTCGACTAGCCTGCGGGATGCATCCTCTCGCACGTGTTTTTACTCGACTAGCCTGCGGGATGCATCCTCTCGCACGTGTTTTTACTCGACTAGCCTACGGGACGCATCCTCTCGCACGTATTTTTACTCGACTAGCCTGCGGGATGCATCCTCTCGCACGTGTTTTTACTCGACTAGCCTGCGGGAAGCATCCTCTCGCACGTGTTTTTACTCGTCTAAGCTGCGGGATGCATCCTCTCGCACGTGTTTTTACTCGACTAGCCTGCGGGAAGCATCCTCTCGCACGTGTTTTTACTCGACTAGCCTGCGGGATGCATCCCCTCGCACGTTTTTTTACTCGACTAGCCTGCGGGATGCATCCTCTCGCACGTGTTTTTATTCGACTAGGCTGCGGGATGCATCCTCTCGCACGTGATTTTACTCGACTAGCCTGCGGGATGCATCCTCTCGCACGTGTTTATATTCGACTAGCCTGCGGGATGCATCCTCTCGCACGTGATTTTACTCGACTAGCCTGCGGGATGCATCCTCTCGCACGTGTTTTTACTCGACTAGCCTGCGGGATGCATCCTCTCGCACGTGTTTTTACTCGACTAGCCTGCGGGATGCATCCTCTCGCACGTGTTTTTACTCGACTAGCCTGCGGGATGCATCCTCTCGCACGTGTTTTTACTCGTCTAGGCTGCGGGATGCATCGTCTCGCACGTGTTTTTACTCGACTAGCCTGCGGGATGCATCCCCTCGCACGTGTTTTTACTCGACTAGCCTGCGGGATGCATCCTCTCGCACGTGTTTTTACTCGACTAGCCTGCGGGATGCATCCTCTCGCACGTGTTTTTACTCGACTAGCCTGCGGGATGCATCCTCTCGCACGTGTTTTTGCTCGACTAGCCTGCGGGATGCATCCTCTCGCACGTGTTTTTACACGACTAGCCTGCGGAAGCATCCTCTCGCACGTGTTTTTGCCCGACTAGCCTGCGGGATGCATCCTCTCGCACGTGTTTTTACTCGACTAGCCTGCGGGATGCATCCTCTCGCACGTGTTTTTACTCGACTAGCCTGCGGGATGCATCCTCTCGCACGTGTTTTTACTCGACTAGCCTGCGGGATGCATCCTCTCGCACGTGTTTTTACTCGACTAGCCTGCGGGATGCATCCTCTCGCACGTGTTTTTACTCGACTAGCCTGCGGGATGCATCCTCTCGCACGTGTTTTTACTCGACTAGCCTGCGAAATGCATCCTCTCGCACGTGTTATTACTCGACTAGCCTGCGGGATGCATCCTCTCGCACGTGTTTTTGCTCGACTAGCCTGCGGGACGCATTCACTCGCACGTGTTTTTACTCGACTAGCCTGCGGGATGCATCCTCACGCACGTGTTTTTACTCGACTAGCCTGCGGGATGCATCCTCTCGCACGTGTTTTTGCTCGACTAGCCTGCGGGATGCATCCTCTCGCACGTGTTTTTACTCGACTAACCTGCTGGATGCATCCTCTCGCACGTGTTTTTACTCGACTAGCCTGCGGGGTGCATCCTCTCGCACGTGTTTTTACTCGACTAGCCTGCGGAATGCATCCTCTCGCACGTGTTCTTCACTCGACTAGCCTGCGGGATGCATCCTCTCGCACGTGTTTTTACTCGACTAGCCTGCGGGATGCATCCTCTCGCACGTGTTTTTACTCGACTAGCCTGCGGGATGCATCGTATCGCACGTGTTTTTACTCGACTAGCCTGCGGGATGCATCCTCTCGCACGTGTTTTTACTCGACTAGCCTGCGGGATGCATCCTCTCGCACGTGTTTTTGCTCGACTAGCCTGCGGGATGCATCCTCTCGCACTTGTTTTTACTCGACTAGCCTGCGGGATGCATCCTCTCGCACGTGTTTTTACTCGACTAGCCTGCGGGATGCATCCTCTCGCACGTGTTTTTACTCGACTAGCCTGCGGAATGCATCCTCTCGCACGTGTTCTTCACTCGACTAGCCTGCGGGATGCATCCTCTCGCACGTGTTTTTACTCGACTAGCCTGCGGGATGCATCCTCTCGCACGTGTTTTTACACGACTAGCCTGCGGGATGCATCGTATCGCACGTGTTTTTACTCGACTAGCCTGCGGGATGCATCTTCTCGCACGTGTTTTTACTCGACTAGCCTGCGGGATGCATCCTCTCGCACGTGTTTTTACTCGACTAGCCTGCGGGATGCATCCTCTCGCACGTGTTTTTACTCGACTAGCCTGCTGGATGCATCCTCTCAAACGTGTTTTTACTCGACTAGCCTGCGGGATGCATCCTCTCGCACGTGTTTTTGCTCGACTAGCCTGCGGGATGCATCCTCTCGCACTTGTTTTTACTCGACTAGCCTGCGGGATGCATCCTCTCGCACGTGTTTTTACTCGACTAGCCTGCGGGATGCATCCTCTCGCACGTGTTTTTACTCGTCTAAGCTGCGGGATGCATCCTCTCGCACGTGTTTTTACTCGACTAGCCTGCGGGATGCATCCTCTCGCACGTGTTTTTACTCGACTAGCCTGCGGGATGCATCCTCTCGCACGTGATTTTACTCGACTAGCCTGCGGGATGCATCCTCTCGCACGTGTTTTTACTCGACTAGCCTGCGGGATGCATCCTCTCGCACGTGTTTTTACTCGACTAGCCTGCGGGATGCATCATCTCGCACGTGTTTTTACTCGACTAGCCTGCGGGATGCATCGTATCGCACGTGTTTTTACTCGACTAGCCTGCGGGATGCATCCTCTCGCACGTGTTTTTGCCCGACTAGCCTGCGGGATGCATCCTCTCGCACGTGTTTTTACTCGACTAGCCTGCGGGATGCATCCTCTCGCACGTGTTTTTACTCGACTAGCCTGCGGGGTGCATCCTCTCGCACGTGTTTTTACTCGACTAGCCTGCGGGATGCATCCTCTCGCACGTGTTTTTACTCGTCTAGGCTGCGGGATGCATCCTCTCGCACGTGTTTTTACTCGAGTAGTCTGCGGGATGCATCCTCTAGCACGTGTTTTTACTCGACTAGTCTGCGGGGTGCATCCTCTCGCACGTGTTTTTACTCGACTAGCCTGCGGGATGCATCCTCTCGCACGTGTTCTTCACTCGACTAGCCTGCGGGATGCATCCTCTCGCACGTGTTTTTACTCGACTAGCCTGCGGGATGCATCCTCTCGCACGTGTTTTTACTCGACTAGCCTGCTGGATGCATCCTCTCAAACGTGTTTTTACTCGACTAGCCTGCGGGATGCATCCTCTCGCACGTGTTCTTGCTCGACTAGCCTGCGGGATGCATCCTCTCGCACTTGTTTTTACTCGACTAGCCTGCGGGATGCATCCTCTCGCACGTGTTCTTCACTCGACTAACCTGCGGGATGCATCCTCTCGCACGTGTTCTTCACTCGACTAGCCTGCGGGATGCATCCTCTCGCACGTGTTTTTACTCGACTAGCCTGCGGGATGCATCCTCTCGCACGTGTTTTTACTCGACTAGCCTGCGGGATGCATCGTATCGCACGTGTTTTTACTCGACTAGCCTGCGGGATGCATCCTCTCGCACGTGTTTTTACTCGACTAGCCTGCGGGATGCATCCTCTCGCACTTGTTTTTACTCGACTAGCCTGCGGGATGCATCCTCTCGCACGTGTTTTTACTCGACTAGCCTGCGGGATGCATCCTCTCGCACGTGTTTTTACTCGACTAGCCTGCGGGATGCATCCTCTCGCACGTGTTTTTACTCGACTAGCCTGCGGGATGCATCGTATCGCACGTGTTTTTACTCGACTAGCCTGCGGGATGCATCTTCTCGCACGTGTTTTTACTCGACTAGCCTGCGGGATGCATCCTCTCGCACGTGTTTTTACTCGACTAGCCTGCGGGATGCATCCTCTCGCACGTGTTTTTACTCGACTAGCCTGCTGGATGCATCCTCTCAAACGTGTTTTTACTCGACTAGCCTGCGGGATGCATCCTCTCGCACGTGTTTTTGCTCGACTAGCCTGCGGGATGCATCCTCTCACACTTGTTTTTACTCGACTAGCCTGCGGGATGCATCCTCTCGCACGTGTTTTTACTCGACTAGCCTGCGGGATGCATCCTCTCGCACGTGTTTTTACTCGTCTAAGCTGCGGGATGCATCCTCTCGCACGTGTTTTTACTCGACTAGCCTGCGGGATGCATACTCTCGCACGTGTTTTTACTCGACTAGCCTGCGGGATGCATCCTCTCGCACGTGTTTTTACTCGACTAGCCTGCGGGATGCATCCTCTCGCACGTGTTTTTATTCGACTAGCCTGCGGGATGCATCCTCTCGCACGTGATTTTACTCGACTAGCCTGCGGGATGCATCCTCTCGCACGTGTTTTTACTCGACTAGCCTGCGGGATGCATCCTCTCGCACGTGTTTTTACTCGACTAGCCTGCGGGATGCATCGTATCGCACGTGTTTTTACTCGACTAGCCTGCGGGATGCATCCTCTCGCACGTGTTTTTGCCCGACTAGCCTGCGGGATGCATCCTCTCGCACGTGTTTTTACTCGACTAGCCTGCGGGATGCATCCTCTCGCACGTGTTTTTACTCGACTAGCCTGCGGGATGCATCCTCTCGCACGTGTTTTTACTCGACTAGCCTGCGGGATGCATCCTCTCGCACGTGTTTTTACTCGTCTAGGCTGCGGGATGCATCCTCTCGCACGTGTTTTTACTCGAGTAGTCTGCGGGATGCATCCTCTAGCACGTGTTTTTACTCGACTAGCCTGCGGGGTGCATCCTCTCGCACGTGTTTTTACTCGACTAGCCTGCGGGATGCATACTCTCGCACGTGTTTTTACTCGACTAGCCTGCGGGATGCATCCTCTCGCACGTGTTTTTACTCGACTAGCCTGCGGGATGCATCCTCTCGCACGTGTTTTTATTCGACTAGCCTGCGGGATGCATCCTCTCGCACGTGATTTTACTCGACTAGCCTGCGGGATGCATCCTCTCGCACGTGTTTTTACTCGACTAGCCTGCGGGATGCATCCTCTCGCACGTGTTTTTACTCGACTAGCCTGCGGGATGCATCGTATCGCACGTGTTTTTACTCGACTAGCCTGCGGGATGCATCCTCTCGCACGTGTTTTTGCCCGACTAGCCTGCGGGATGCATCCTCTCGCACGTGTTTTTACTCGACTAGCCTGCGGGATGCATCCTCTCGCACGTGTTTTTATTCGACTAGCCTGCGGGATGCATCCTCTCGCACGTGATTTTACTCGACTAGCCTGCGGGATGCATCCTCTCGCACGTGTTTTTACTCGACTAGCCTGCGGGATGCATCCTCTCGCACGTGTTTTTACTCGACTAGCCTGCGGGATGCATCGTATCGCACGTGTTTTTACTCGACTAGCCTGCGGGATGCATCCTCTCGCACGTGTTTTTGCCCGACTAGCCTGCGGGATGCATCCTCTCGCACGTGTTTTTACTCGACTAGCCTGCGGGATGCATCCTCTCGCACGTGTTTTTTACTCGACTAGCCTGCGGGATGCATCCTCTCGCACGTGTTTTTACTCGACTAGCCTGCGGGATGCATCCTCTCGCACGTGTTTTTACTCGTCTAGGCTGCGGGATGCATCCTCTCGCACGTGTTTTTACTCGAGTAGTCTGCGGGATGCATCCTCTAGCACGTGTTTTTACTCGACTAGCCTGCGGGGTGCATCCTCTCGCACGTGTTTTTACTCGACTAGCCTGCGGGATGCATCCTCTCGCACGTGTTCTTCACTCGACTAGCCTGCGGGATGCATCCTCTCGCACGTGTTTTTTACTCGACTAGCCTGCGGGATGCATCCTCTCGCACGTGTTTTTACTCGACTAGCCTGCTGGATGCATCCTCTCAAACGTGTTTTTACTCGACTAGCCTGCGGGATGCATCCTCTCGCACGTGTTCTTGCTCGACTAGCCTGCGGGATGCATCCTCTCGCACTTGTTTTTACTCGACTAGCCTGCGGGATGCATCCTCTCGCACGTGTTTTTACTCGACTAGCCTGCGGGATGCATCCTCTCGCACGTGTTTTTACTCGTCTAAGCTGCGGGATGCATCCGCTCGCACGTGTTTTTACTCGACTAGCCTGCGGGATGCATCCTCTCGCACGTGTTTTTACTCGACTAGCCTGCGGGATGCATCCTCTCGCACGTGTTTTTACTCGACTAGCCTGCGGGATGCATCCTCTCGCACGTGTTTTTATTCGACTATCCTGCGGGATGCATCCTCTCGCACGTGATTTTACTCGACTAGCCTGCGGGATGCATCCTCTCGCACGTGTTTTTACTCGACTAGCCTGCGGGATGCATCCTCTCGCACGTGTTTTTACTCGACTAGCCTGCGGGATGCATCCTCTCGCACGTGTTTTTACTCGAGTAGCCTGCGGGATGCATCCTCTCGCACGTGTTTTTACTCGACTAGCCTGCGGGGTGCATCCTCTCGCACGTGTTTTTACTCGACTAGCCTGCGGGATGCATCCTCTCGCACGTGTTTTTACTCGACTAGCCTGCGGGATGCATCCTCTCGCACGTGTTTTTACTCGACTAGCCTGCGGGATGCATCCTCTCGCACGTGTTTTTACTCGTCTAGGCTGCGGGATGCATCGTCTCGCACGTGTTTTTACTCGACTAGCCTGCGGGTTGCATCCTCTCGCACGTGTTTTTACTCGACTAGCCTGCGGGATGCATCCTCTCGCACGTGTTTTTACTCGACTAGCCTGCGGGATGCATCATCTCGCACGTGTTTTTGCTCGACTAGCCTGCGGGATGCATCCTCTCGCACCTGTTTTTGCTCGACTAGCCTGCGGGACGCATCCTCTGGCACGTGTTCTTCACTCGACTAGCCTGCGGGATGCATCCTCTCGCACGTGTTATTACTCGACTAGCCTGCGGGATGCATCCTCTCGCACGTGTCTTTACTCGACTAGCCTGCGGGATGCATCCTCTCGCACGTGTTTTTACTCGACTAGCCTGCGGGATGCATCCTCTCGCACGTGTTTTTACTCGAGTAACCTGCGGGATGCATCCTCTCGCACGTGTTTTTACTCTACTAGCCTGTGGGTTGCATCCTCTCGCACGTGTTTTTACTCGACTAACCTGCGGGATGCATCCTCTCGCACGTGTTTTTACTCGACTAGCCTACGGGATGCATCCTCTCGCACGTGTTTTTATTCGACTAGCCTGCGGGATGCATCCTCTCGCACGTGATTTTACTCGACTAGCCTGCGGGATGCATCCTCTCGCACGTGTTTTTACTCGAGTAGCCTGCGGGATGCATCCTCTCGCACGTGTTTTTACTCGACTAGCCTGCGGGGTGCATCCTCTCGCACGTGTTTTTACTCGACTAGCCTGCGGGATGCAACCTCTCGCACGTGTTTTTACTCGACTAGCCTGCGGGATGCATCCTCTCGCACGTGTTTTTACTCGACTAGCCTGCGGGATGCATCCTCTCGCACGTGTTTTTACTCGACTAGCCTGCGGGAAGCACCCTCTCGCACGTGTTTTTACTCGACTAGCCTGCGGGATGCATCCTCTCGCACGTGTTTTTACTCGACTAGCCTGCGGGATGCATCCTCTCGCACGTGTTTTTACTCGACTAGCCTGCGGGATGCATCCTCTCGCACGTGTTTTTACTCGACTAGCCTGCGGGATGCATCCTCTCGCACGTGTTTTTACTCGACTAGCCTGCGGGATGCATCCTCTCGCACGTGTTTTCACTCGTCTAGGCTGCGGGATGCATCCTCTCGCACGTGTTTTTGCTCGACTAGCCTGCGGGATGCATCCTCTCGCACGTGTTTTTACTCGACTAGCCTGCGGGATGCATCCTCTCGCACGTGTTTTTACTCGACTAGCCTACGGGACGCATCCTCTCGCACGTATTTTTACTCGACTAGCCTGCGGGATGCATCCTCTCGCACGTGTTTTTACTCGACTAGCCTGCGGGAAGCATCCTCTCGCACGTGTTTTTACTCGTCTAAGCTGCGGGATGCATCCTCTCGCACGTGTTTTTACTCGACTAGGCTGCGGGAAGCATCCTCTCGCACGTGTTTTTACTCGACTAGCCTGCGGGATGCATCCCCTCGCACGTTTTTTTACTCGACTAGCCTGCGGGATGCATCCTCTCGCACGTGTTTTTATTCGACTAGGCTGCGGGATGCATCCTCTCGCACGTGATTTTACTCGACTAGCCTGCGGGATGCATCCTCTCGCACGTGTTTTTATTCGACTAGCCTGCGGGATGCATCCTCTCGCACGTGATTTTACTCGAGTAGCCTGCGGGATGCATCCTCTCGCACGTGTTTTTACTCGACTAGCCTGCGGGGTGCATCCTGTCGCACGTGTTTTTACTCGAGTAGCCTGCGGGATGCATCCTCTCGCACGTGTTTTTACTCGACTAGCCTGCGGGGTGCATCCTCTCGCACGTGTTTTTACTCGACTAGCCTGCGGGATGCATCTTCTCGCACGTGTTTTTACTCGACTAGCCTGCGGGATGCATCCTCTCGCACGTGTTTTTACTCGACTAGCCTGCTGGATGCATCCTCTCAAACGTGTTTTTACTCGACTAGCCTGCGGGATGCATCCTCTCGCACGTGTTTTTGCTCGACTAGCCTGCGGGATGCATCCTCTCGCACTTGTTTTTACTCGACTAGCCTGCGGGATGCATCCTCTCGCACGTGTTTTTACTCGACTAGCCTGCGGGGTGCATCCTCTCGCACGTGTTTTTACTCGACTAGCCTGCGGGATGCATCCTCTCGCACGTGTTTTTACTCGACTAGCCTGCGGGATGCATCCTCTCGCACGTGTTTTTACTCGACTAGCCTGCTGGATGCATCCTCTCAAACGTGTTTTTACTCGACTAGCCTGCGGGATGCATCCTCTCGCACGTGTTTTTGCTCGACTAGCCTGCGGGATGCATCCTCTCGCACTTGTTTTTACTCGACTAGCCTGCGGGATGCATCCTCTCGCACGTGTTTTTACTCGACTAGCCTGCGGGATGCATCCTCTCGCACGTGTTTTTACTCGTCTAAGCTGCGGGATGCATCCTCTCGCACGTGTTTTTACTCGACTAGCCTGCGGGATGCATCCTCTCGCACGTGTTTTTACTCGACTAGCCTGCGGGATGCATCCTCTCGCACGTGTTTTTACTCGACTAGCCTGCGGGATGCATCCTCTCGCACGTGTTTTTATTCGACTAGCCTGCGGGATGCATCCTCTCGCACGTGATTTTACTCGACTAGCCTGCGGGATGCATCCTCTCGCACGTGTTTTTACTCGACTAGCCTGCGGGATGCATCCTCTCGCACGTGTTTTTACTCGACTAGCCTGCGGGATGCATCCTCTCGCACGTGTTTTTACTCGACTAGCCTGCGGGATGCATCCTCTCGCACGTGTTTTCACTCGTCTAGGCTGCGGGATGCATCCTCTCGCACGTGTTTTTGCTCGACTAGCCTGCGGGATGCATCCTCTCGCACGTGTTTTTACTCGACTAGCCTGCGGGATGCATCCTCTCGCACGTGTTTTTACTCGACTAGCCTACGGGACGCATCCTCTCGCACGTATTTTTACTCGACTAGCCTGCGGGATGCATCCTCTCGCACGTGTTTTTACTCGACTAGCCTGCGGGAAGCATCCTCTCGCACGTGTTTTTACTCGTCTAAGCTGCGGGATGCATCCTCTCGCACGTGTTTTTACTCGACTAGGCTGCGGGAAGCATCCTCTCGCACGTGTTTTTACTCGACTAGCCTGCGGGATGCATCCCCTCGCACGTTTTTTTACTCGACTAGCCTGCGGGATGCATCCTCTCGCACGTGTTTTTATTCGACTAGGCTGCGGGATGCATCCTCTCGCACGTGATTTTACTCGACTAGCCTGCGGGATGCATCCTCTCGCACGTGTTTTTACTCGACTAGCCTGCGGGGTGCATCCTCTCGCACGTGTTTTTACTCGACTAGCCTGCGGGATGCATCCTCTCGCACGTGTTTTTACTCGACTAGCCTGCGGGATGCATCCTCTCGCACGTGTTTTTACTCGACTAGCCTGCGGGATGCATCCTCTCGCACGTGTTTTTACTCGACTAGCCTGCGGGATGCATCCTCTCGCACGTGTTTTTACTCGACTAGCCTGCGGGATGCATCCTCTCGCACGTGTTTTCACTCGTCTAGGCTGCGGGATGCATCCTCTCGCACGTGTTTTTGCTCGACTAGCCTGCGGGATGCATCCTCTCGCACGTGTTTTTACTCGACTAGCCTGCGGGATGCATCCTCTCGCACGTGTTTTTACTCGACTAGCCTACGGGACGCATCCTCTCGCACGTATTTTTACTCGACTAGCCTGCGGGATGCATCCTCTCGCAAGTGTTTTTACTCGACTAGCCTGCGGGAAGCATCCTCTCGCACGTGTTTTTACTCGTCTAAGCTGCGGGATGCATCCTCTCGCACGTGTTTTTACTCGACTAGGCTGCGGGAAGCATCCTCTCGCACGTGTTTTTACTCGACTAGCCTGCGGGATGCATCCCCTCGCACGTTTTTTTACTCGACTAGCCTGCGGGATGCATCCTCTCGCACGTGTTTTTATTCGACTAGGCTGCGGGATGCATCCTCTCGCACGTGATTTTACTCGACTAGCCTGCGGGATGCATCCTCTCGCACGTGTTTTTATTCGACTAGCCTGCGGGATGCATCCTCTCGCACGTGATTTTACTCGAGTAGCCTGCGGGATGCATCCTCTCGCACGTGTTTTTACTCGACTAGCCTGCGGGGTGCATCCTGTCGCACGTGTTTTTACTCGAGTAGCCTGCGGGATGCATCCTCTCGCACGTGTTTTTACTCGACTAGCCTGCGGGGTGCATCCTCTCGCACGTGTTTTTACTCGACTAGCCTGCGGGATGCATCTTCTCGCACGTGTTTTTACTCGACTAGCCTGCGGGATGCATCCTCTCGCACGTGTTTTTACTCGACTAGCCTGCTGGATGCATCCTCTCAAACGTGTTTTTACTCGACTAGCCTGCGGGATGCATCCTCTCGCACGTGTTTTTGCTCGACTAGCCTGCGGGATGCATCCTCTCGCACTTGTTTTTACTCGACTAGCCTGCGGGATGCATCCTCTCGCACGTGTTTTTACTCGACTAGCCTGCGGGGTGCATCCTCTCGCACGTGTTTTTACTCGACTAGCCTGCGGGATGCATCCTCTCGCACGTGTTTTTACTCGACTAGCCTGCGGGATGCATCCTCTCGCACGTGTTTTTACTCGACTAGCCTGCTGGATGCATCCTCTCAAACGTGTTTTTACTCGACTAGCCTGCGGGATGCATCCTCTCGCACGTGTTTTTGCTCGACTAGCCTGCGGGATGCATCCTCTCGCACTTGTTTTTACTCGACTAGCCTGCGGGATGCATCCTCTCGCACGTGTTTTTACTCGACTAGCCTGCGGGATGCATCCTCTCGCACGTGTTTTTACTCGTCTAAGCTGCGGGATGCATCCTCTCGCACGTGTTTTTACTCGACTAGCCTGCGGGATGCATCCTCTCGCACGTGTTTTTACTCGACTAGCCTGCGGGATGCATCCTCTCGCACGTGTTTTTACTCGACTAGCCTGCGGGATGCATCCTCTCGCACGTGTTTTTATTCGACTAGCCTGCGGGATGCATCCTCTCGCACGTGATTTTACTCGACTAGCCTGCGGGATGCATCCTCTCGCACGTGTTTTTACTCGACTAGCCTGCGGGATGCATCCTCTCGCACGTGTTTTTACTCGACTAGCCTGCGGGATGCATCCTCTCGCACGTGTTTTTACTCGACTAGCCTGCGGGATGCATCGTATCGCACGTGTTTTTACTCGACTAGCCTGCGGGATGCATCCTCCCGCACGTGTTTTTGCCCGACTAGCCTGCGGGATGCATCCTCTCGCACGTGTTTTTACTCGACTAGCCTGCGGGATGCATCCTCTCGCACGTGTTTTTACTCGACTAGCCTGCGGGATGCATCCTCTCGCACGTGTTTTTACTCGACTAGCCTGCGGGATGCATCCTCTCGCACGTGTTTTTACTCGTCTAGGCTGCGGGATGCATCCTCTCGCATGTGTTTTTACTCGAGTAGTCTGCGGGATGCATCCTCTAGCACGTGTTTTTACTCGACTAGCCTGCGGGGTGCATCCTCTCGCACGTGTTTTTACTCGACTAGCCTGCGGGATGCATCCTCTCGCACGTGTTCTTCACTCGACTAGCCTGCGGGATGCATCCTCTCGCACGTGTTTTTACTCGACTAGCCTGCGGGATGCATCCTCTCGCACGTGTTTTTACTCGACTAGCCTGCTGGATGCATCCTCTCAAACGTGTTTTTACTCGACTAGCCTGCGGGATGCATCCTCTCGCACGTGTTCTTGCTCGACTAGCCTGCGGGATGCATCCTCTCGCACTTGTTTTTACTCGACTAGCCTGCGGGATGCATCCTCTCGCACGTGTTTTTACTCGACTAGCCTGCGGGATGCATCCTCTCGCACGTGTTTTTACTCGTCTAAGCTGCGGGATGCATCCGCTCGCACGTGTTTTTACTCGACTAGCCTGCGGGATGCATCCTCTCGCACGTGTTTTTACTCGACTAGCCTGCGGGATGCATCCTCTCGCACGTGTTTTTACTCGACTAGCCTGCGGGATGCATCCTCTCGCACGTGTTTTTATTCGACTATCCTGCGGGATGCATCCTCTCGCACGTGATTTTACTCGACTAGCCTGCGGGATGCATCCTCTCGCACGTGTTTTTACTCGACTAGCCTGCGGGATGCATCCTCTCGCACGTGTTTTTACTCGACTAGCCTGCGGGATGCATCCTCTCGCACGTGTTTTTACTCGAGTAGCCTGCGGGATGCATCCTCTCGCACGTGTTTTTACTCGACTAGCCTGCGGGGTGCATCCTCTCGCACGTGTTTTTACTCGACTAGCCTGCGGGATGCATCCTCTCGCACGTGTTTTTACTCGACTAGCCTGCGGGATGCATCCTCTCGCACGTGTTTTTACTCGACTAGCCTGCGGGATGCATCCTCTCGCACGTGTTTTTACTCGTCTAGGCTGCGGGATGCATCGTCTCGCACGTGTTTTTACTCGACTAGCCTGCGGGATGCATCATCTCGCACGTGTTTTTGCTCGACTAGCCTGCGGGATGCATCCTCTCGCACCTGTTTTTGCTCGACTAGCCTGCGGGACGCATCCTCTGGCACGTGTTCTTCACTCGACTAGCCTGCGGGATGCATCCTCTCGCACGTGTTATTACTCGACTAGCCTGCGGGATGCATCCTCTCGCACGTGTTTTTACTCGACTAGCCTGCGGGATGCATCCTCTCGCACGTGTTTTTACTCGACTAGCCTGCGGGATGCATACTCTCGCACGTGTTTTTACTCGAGTAACCTGCGGGATGCATCCTCTCGCACGTGTTTTTACTCTACTAGCCTGTGGGTTGCATCCTCTCGCACGTGTTTTTACTCGAGTAACCTGCGGGATGCATCCTCTCGCACGTGTTTTTACTCTACTAGCCTGTGGGTTGCATCCTCTCGCACGTGTTTTTACTCGAGTAGCCTGCGGGATGCATCCTCTCGCACATGTTTTTACTCGACTAGCCTGCGGGGTGCATCCTCTCGCACGTGTTTTTACTCGACTAGCCTGCGGGATGCAACCTCTCGCACGTGTTTTTACTCGACTAGCCTGCGGGATGCATCCTCTCGCACGTGTTTTTACTCGACTAGCCTGCGGGATGCATCCTCTCGCACGTGTTTTTACTCGACTAGCCTGCGGGAAGCATCCTCTCGCACGTGTTTTTACTCGACTAGCCTGCGGGATGCATCCTCTCGCACGTGTTTTTACTCGACTAGCCTGCGGGATGCATCCTCTCGCACGTGTTTTTACTCGACTAGCCTACGGGACGCATCCTCTCGCACGTATTTTTACTCGACTAGCCTGCGGGATGCATCCTCTCGCACGTGTTTTTACTCGACTAGCCTGCGGGAAGCATCCTCTCGCACGTGTTTTTACTCGTCTAAGCTGCGGGATGCATCCTCTCGCACGTGTTTTTACTCGACTAGGCTGCGGGAAGCATCCTCTCGCACGTGTTTTTACTCGACTAGCCTGCGGGTTGCATCCCCTCGCACGTTTTTTTACTCGACTAGCCTGCGGGATGCATCCTCTCGCACGTGTTTTTATTCGACTAGGCTGCGGGATGCATCCTCTCGCACGTGATTTTACTCGACTAGCCTGCGGGATGCATCCTCTCGCACGTGTTTTTATTCGACTAGCCTGCGGGATGCATCCTCTCGCACGTGATTTTACTCGACTAGCCTGCGGGATGCATCCTCTCGCACGTGTTTTTACTCGACTAGCCTGCGGGATGCATCCTCTCGCACGTGTTTTTACTCGACTAGCCTGCGGGGTGCATCCTCTCGCACGTGTTTTTACTCGACTAGCCTGCGGGATGCATCCTCTCGCACGTGTTTTTACTCGACTAGCCTGCGGGATGCATCCTCTCGCACGTGTTTTTACTCGAGTAGCCTGCGGGATGCATCCTCTCGCACGTGTTTTTACTCGACTAGCCTGCGGGGTGCATCCTCTCGCACGTGTTTTTACTCGACTAGCCTGCGGGATGCATCTTCTCGCACGTGTTTTTACTCGACTAGCCTGCGGGATGCATCCTCTCGCACGTGTTTTTACTCGACTAGCCTACGGGATGTATCCTCTGGCACGTGTTTTTACTCGACTAGCCTGCGGGATGCATCCTCTCGCACGTGTTTTTACTCGACTAGCCTGCGGGATGTATCCTCTCGCACGTGTTTTTACTCGACTAGCCTGCGGGATGCATCCTCTCGCACGTGTTTTTACTCGGCTAGCCTGCGGGATGCATCCTCTCGCACGTGTTTTTACTCGACTAGCCTGCTGGATGCATCCTCTCAAACGTGTTCTTGCTCGACTAGCCTGCGGGATGCATCCTCTCGCACTTGTTTTTACTCGACTAGCCTGCGGGATGCATCCTCTCGCACGTGTTCTTCACTCGACTAACCTGCGGGATGCTTCCTCTCGCACGTGTTCTTCACTCGACTAGCCTGCGGGATGCATCCTCTCGCACGTGTTTTTATTCGACTAGCCTGCAGGATGCATCCTCTCGCACGTGATTTTACTCGACTAGCCTGCGGGATGCATCCTCTCGCACGTGTTTTTACTCGAGTAGCCTGCGGGATGCATCCTCTCGCACGTGTTTTTACTCGACTAGCCTGCGGGGTGCATCCTCTCGCACGTGTTTTTACTCGACTAGCCTGCGGGATGCAACCTCTCGCACGTGTTTTTACTCGACTAGCCTGCGGCATGCATCCTCTCGCACGTGTTTTTACTCGACTAGCCTGCGGGATGCATCCTCTCGCACGTGTTTTTACTCGACTAGCCTGCGGGAAGCATCCTCTCGCACGTGTTTTTACTCGACTAGCCTGCGGGATGCATCCTCTCGCACGTGTTTTTACTCGACTAGCCTGCGGGATGCATCCTCTCGCACGTGTTTTTACTCGACTAGCCTGCGGGATGCATCCTCTCGCACGTGTTTTTACTCGACTAGCCTGCGGGATGCATCCTCTCGCACGTGTTTTTACTCGACTAGCCTGCGGGATGCATCCTCTCGCACGTGTTTTCACTCGTCTAGGCTGCGGGATGCATCCTCTCGCACGTGTTTTTGCTCGACTAGCCTGCGGGATGCATCCTCTCGCACGTGTTTTTACTCGACTAGCCTGCGGGATGCATCCTCTCGCACGTGTTTTTACTCGACTAGCCTACGGGACGCATCCTCTCGCACGTATTTTTACTCGACTAGCCTGCGGGATGCATCCTCTCGCACGTGTTTTTACTCGACTAGCCTGCGGGAAGCATCCTCTCGCACGTGTTTTTACTCGTCTAAGCTGCGGGATACATCCTCTCGCACGTGTTTTTACTCGACTAGGCTGCGGGAAGCATCCTCTCGCACGTGTTTTTACTCGACTAGCCTGCGGGATGCATCCCCTCGCACGTTTTTTTACTCGACTAGCCTGCGGGATGCATCCTCTCGCACGTGTTTTTATTCGACTAGGCTGCGGGATGCATCCTCTCGCACGTGATTTTACTCGACTAGCCTGCGGGATGCATCCTCTCGCACGTGTTTTTATTCGACTAGCCTGCGGGATGCATCCTCTCGCACGTGATTTTACTCGACTAGCCTGCGGGATGCATCCTCTCGCACGTGTTTTTACTCGACTAGCCTGCGGGATGCATCCTCTCGCACGTGTTTTTACTCGACTAGCCTGCGGGGTGCATCCTCTCGCACGTGTTTTTACTCGACTAGCCTGCGGGATGCATCCTCTCGCACGTGTTTTTACTCGACTAGCCTGCGGGATGCATCCTCTCGCACGTGTTTTTACTCGAGTAGCCTGCGGGATGCATCCTCTCGCACGTGTTTTTACTCGACTAGCCTGCGGGGTGCATCCTCTCGCACGTGTTTTTACTCGACTAGCCTGCGGGATGCATCTTCTCGCACGTGTTTTTACTCGACTAGCCTGCGGGATGCATCCTCTCGCACGTGTTTTTACTCGACTAGCCTACGGGATGTATCCTCTGGCACGTGTTTTTACTCGACTAGCCTGCGGGATGCATCCTCTCGCACGTGTTTTTACTCGACTAGCCTGCGGGATGTATCCTCTCGCACGTGTTTTTACTCGACTAGCCTGCGGGATGCATCCTCTCGCACGTGTTTTTACTCGACTAGCCTGCGGGATGCATCCTCTCGCACGTGTTTTTACTCGACTAGCCTGCTGGATGCATCCTCTCAAACGTGTTTTTACTCGACTAGCCTGCGGGATGCATCCTCTCGCACGTGTTCTTGCTCGACTAGCCTGCGGGATGCATCCTCTCGCACTTGTTTTTACTCGACTAGCCTGCGGGATGCATCCTCTCGCACGTGTTCTTCACTCGACTAACCTGCGGGATGCATCCTCTCGCACGTGTTCTTCACTCGACTAGCCTGCGGGATGCATCCTCTCGCACGTGTTTTTACTCGACTAGCCTGCGGGATGCATCCTCTCGCACGTGTTTTTACTCGACTAGCCTGCGGGATGCATCGTATCGCACGTGTTTTTACTCGACTAGCCTGCGGGATGCATCCTCTCGCACGTGTTTTTACTCGACTAGCCTGCGGGATGCATCCTCTCGCACTTGTTTTTACTCGACTAGCCTGCGGGATGCATCCTCTCGCACGTGTTTTTACTCGACTAGCCTGCGGGATGCATCCTCTCGCACGTGTTTTTACTCGACTAGCCTGCGGGATGCATCCTCTCGCACGTGTTTTTACTCGACTAGCCTGCGGAATGCATCCTCTCGCACGTGTTCTTCACTCGACTAGCCTGCGGGATGCATCCTCTCGCACGTGTTTTTACTCGACTAGCCTGCGGGATGCATCCTCTCGCACGTGTTTTTACTCGACTAGCCTGCTGGATGCATCCTCTCAAACGTGTTGTTACTCGACTAGCCTGCGGGATGCATCCTCTCGCACGTGTTTTTGCTCGACTAGCCTGCGGGATGCATCCTCTCGCACTTGTTTTTACTCGACTAGCCTGCGGGATGCATCCTCTCGCACGTGTTTTTACTCGACTAGCCTGCGGGATGCATCCTCTCGCACGTGTTTTTACTCGTCTAAGCTGCGGGATGCATCCTCTCGCACGTGTTTTTACTCGACTAGCCTGCGGGATGCATCCTCTCGCACGTGTTTTTACTCGACTAGCCTGCGGGATGCATCCTCTCGCACGTGTTTTTACTCGACTAGCCTGCGGGATGCATCCTCTCGCACGTGTTTTTATTCGACTAGCCTGCGGGATGCATCCTCTCGCACGTGATTTTACTCGACTAGCCTGCGGGATGCATCCTCTCGCACGTGTTTTTACTCGACTAGCCTGCGGGATGCATCCTCTCGCACGTGTTTTTACTCGACTAGCCTGCGGGATGCATCCTCTCGCACGTGTTTTTACTCGACTAGCCTGCGGGATGCATCCTCTCGCACGTGATTTTACTCGACTAGCCTGCGGGATGCATCCTCTCGCACGTGTTTTTACTCGACTAGCCTGCGGGATGCATCCTCTCGCACGTGTTTTTACTCGACTAGCCTGCGGGATGCATCCTCTCGCACGTGTTTTTACTCGACTAGCCTGCGGGATGCATCGTATCGCACGTGTTTTTACTCGACTAGCCTGCGGGATGCATCCTCTCGCACGTGTTTTTGCCCGACTAGCCCGCGGGATGCATCCTCTCGCACGTGTTTTTACTCGACTAGCCTGCGGGATGCATCCTCTCGCACGTGTTTTTACTCGACTAGCCTGCGGGATGCATCCTCTCGCACGTGTTTTTACTCGACCAGCCTGCGGGATGCATCCTCTCGCACGTGTTTTTACTCGACTAGCCTGCGGGATGTATCCTCTCGCACGTGTTTTTACTCGACTAGCCTGCGGGATGCATCCTCTCGCACGTGTTTTTACTCGACTAGCCTGCGGGATGCATCCTCTCGCACGTGTTTTTACTCGACTAGCCTGCTGGATGCATCCTCTCAAACGTGTTTTTACTCGACTAGCCTGCGGGATGCATCCTCTCGCACGTGTTCTTGCTCGACTAGCCTGCGGGATGCATCCTCTCGCACTTGTTTTTACTCGACTAGCCTGCGGGATGCATCCTCTCGCACGTGTTCTTCACTCGACTAACCTGCGGGATGCATCCTCTCGCACGTGTTCTTCACTCGACTAGCCTGCGGGATGCATCCTCTCGCACGTGTTTTTACTCGACTAGCCTGCGGGATGCATCCTCTCGCACGTGTTTTTACTCGACTAGCCTGCGGGATGCATCCTCTCGCACGTGTTTTTACTCGACTAGCCTGCGGGATGCATCCTCTCGCACGTGTTATTACTCGACTAGCCTGCGGGATGCATCCTCTCGCACGTGTTTTTACTCGACTAGCCTGCGGGATGCATCCTCTCGCACGTGTTTTTACTCGACTAGCCTGCTGGATGCATCCTCTCAAACGTGTTTTTACTCGACTAGCCTGCGGGATGCATCCTCTCGCACGTGTTTTTGCTCGACTAGCCTGCGGGATGCATCCTCTCGCACTTGTTTTTACTCGACTAGCCTGCGGGATGCATCCTCTCGCACGTGTTTTTACTCGACTAGCCTGCGGGATGCATCCTCTCGCACGTGTTTTTACTCGTCTAAGCTGCGGGATGCATCCTCTCGCACGTGTTTTTACTCGACTAGCCTGCGTGATGCATCCTCTCGCACGTGTTTTTACTCGACTAGCCTGCGGGATGCATCCTCTCGCACGTGTTTTTACTCGACTAGCCTGCGGGATGCATCCTCTCGCACGTGTTTTTATTCGACTAGCCTGCGGGATGCATCCTCTCGCACGTGATTTTACTCGACTAGCCTGCGGGATGCATCCTCTCGCACGTGTTTTTACTCGACTAGCCTGCGGGATGCATCCTCTCGCACGTGTTTTTACTCGACTAGCCTGCGGGATGCATCCTCTCGCACGTGTTTTTACTCGACTAGCCTGCGGGATGCATCCTCTCGCACGTGATTTTACTCGACTAGCCTGCGGGATGCATCCTCTCGCACGTGTTTTTACTCGACTAGCCTGCGGGATGCATCCTCTCGCACGTGTTTTTACTCGACTAGCCTGCGGGATGCATCCTCTCGCACGTGTTTTTACTCGACTAGCCTGCGGGATGCATCGTATCGCACGTGTTTTTACTCGACTAGCCTGCGGGATGCATCCTCTCGCACGTGTTTTTGCCCGACTAGCCTGCGGGATGCATCCTCTCGCACGTGTTTTTACTCGACTAGCCTGCGGGATGCATCCTCTCGCACGTGTTTTTACTCGACTAGCCTGCGGGATGCATCCTCTCGCACGTGTTTTTACTCGACTAGCCTGCGGGATGCATCCACTCGCACGTGTTTTTACTCGTCTAGGCTGCGGGATGCATCCTCTCGCACGTGTTTTTACTCGAGTAGTCTGCGGGATGCATCCTCTAGCACGTGTTTTTACTCGACTAGCCTGCGGGGTGCATCCTCTCGCACGTGTTTTTACTCGACTAGCCTGCGGGATGCATCCTCTCGCACGTGTTCTTCACTCGACTAGCCTGCGGGATGCATCCTCTCGCACGTGTTTTTACTCGACTAGCCTGCGGGATGCATCCTCTCGCACGTGATTTTACTCGACTAGCCTGCGGGATGCATCCTCTCGCACGTGTTTTTACTCGACTAGCCTGCGGGATGCATCCTCTCGCACGTGTTTTTACTCGACTAGCCTGCGGGATGCATCCTCTCGCACGTGTTTTTACTCGACTAGCCTGCGGGATGCATCGTATCGCACGTGTTTTTACTCGACTAGCCTGCGGGATGCATCCTCTCGCACGTGTTTTTGCCCGACTAGCCCGCGGGATGCATCCTCTCGCACGTGTTTTTACTCGACTAGCCTGCGGGATGCATCCTCTCGCACGTGTTTTTACTCGACTAGCCTGCGGGATGCATCCTCTCGCACGTGTTTTTACTCGACCAGCCTGCGGGATGCATCCTCTCGCACGTGTTTTTACTCGACTAGCCTGCGGGATGTATCCTCTCGCACGTGTTTTTACTCGACTAGCCTGCGGGATGCATCCTCTCGCACGTGTTTTTACTCGACTAGCCTGCGGGATGCATCCTCTCGCACGTGTTTTTACTCGACTAGCCTGCTGGATGCATCCTCTCAAACGTGTTTTTACTCGACTAGCCTGCGGGATGCATCCTCTCGCACGTGTTCTTGCTCGACTAGCCTGCGGGATGCATCCTCTCGCACGTGTTCTTGCTCGACTAGCCTGCGGGATGCATCCTCTCGCACTTGTTTTTACTCGACTAGCCTGCGGGATGCATCCTCTCGCACGTGTTCTTCACTCGACTAACCTGCGGGATGCATCCTCTCGCACGTGTTCTTCACTCGACTAGCCTGCGGGATGCATCCTCTCGCACGTGTTTTTACTCGACTAGCCTGCGGGATGCATCCTCTCGCACGTGTTTTTACTCGACTAGCCTGCGGGATGCATCGTATCGCACGTGTTTTTACTCGACTAGCCTGCGGGATGCATCCTCTCGCACGTGTTTTTACTCGACTAGCCTGCGGGATGCATCCTCTCGCACTTGTTTTTACTCGACTAGCCTGCGGGATGCATCCTCTCGCACGTGTTTTTACTCGACTAGCCTGCGGGATGCATCCTCTCGCACGTGTTTTTACTCGACTAGCCTGCGGGATGCATCCTCTCGCACGTGTTTTTACTCGACTAGCCTGCGGAATGCATCCTCTCGCACGTGTTCTTCACTCGACTAGCCTGCGGGATGCATCCTCTCGCACGTGTTTTTACTCGACTAGCCTGCGGGATGCATCCTCTCGCACGTGTTTTTACTCGACTAGCCTGCTGGATGCATCCTCTCAAACGTGTTGTTACTCGACTAGCCTGCGGGATGCATCCTCTCGCACGTGTTTTTGCTCGACTAGCCTGCGGGATGCATCCTCTCGCACTTGTTTTTACTCGACTAGCCTGCGGGATGCATCCTCTCGCACGTGTTTTTACTCGACTAGCCTGCGGGATGCATCCTCTCGCACGTGTTTTTACTCGTCTAAGCTGCGGGATGCATCCTCTCGCACGTGTTTTTACTCGACTAGCCTGCGGGATGCATCCTCTCGCACGTGTTTTTACTCGACTAGCCTGCGGGATGCATCCTCTCGCACGTGTTTTTACTCGACTAGCCTGCGGGATGCATCCTCTCGCACGTGTTTTTATTCGACTAGCCTGCGGGATGCATCCTCTCGCACGTGATTTTACTCGACTAGCCTGCGGGATGCATCCTCTCGCACGTGTTTTTACTCGACTAGCCTGCGGGATGCATCCTCTCGCACGTGTTTTTACTCGACTAGCCTGCGGGATGCATCCTCTCGCACGTGTTTTTACTCGACTAGCCTGCGGGATGCATCCTCTCGCACGTGATTTTACTCGACTAGCCTGCGGGATGCATCCTCTCGCACGTGTTTTTACTCGACTAGCCTGCGGGATGCATCCTCTCGCACGTGTTTTTACTCGACTAGCCTGCGGGATGCATCCTCTCGCACGTGTTTTTACTCGACTAGCCTGCGGGATGCATCGTATCGCACGTGTTTTTACTCGACTAGCCTGCGGGATGCATCCTCTCGCACGTGTTTTTGCCCGACTAGCCCGCGGGATGCATCCTCTCGCACGTGTTTTTACTCGACTAGCCTGCGGGATGCATCCTCTCGCACGTGTTTTTACTCGACTAGCCTGCGGGATGCATCCTCTCGCACGTGTTTTTACTCGACCAGCCTGCGGGATGCATCCTCTCGCACGTGTTTTTACTCGACTAGCCTGCGGGATGTATCCTCTCGCACGTGTTTTTACTCGACTAGCCTGCGGGATGCATCCTCTCGCACGTGTTTTTACTCGACTAGCCTGCGGGATGCATCCTCTCGCACGTGTTTTTACTCGACTAGCCTGCTGGATGCATCCTCTCAAACGTGTTTTTACTCGACTAGCCTGCGGGATGCATCCTCTCGCACGTGTTCTTGCTCGACTAGCCTGCGGGATGCATCCTCTCGCACTTGTTTTTACTCGACTAGCCTGCGGGATGCATCCTCTCGCACGTGTTCTTCACTCGACTAACCTGCGGGATGCATCCTCTCGCACGTGTTCTTCACTCGACTAGCCTGCGGGATGCATCCTCTCGCACGTGTTTTTACTCGACTAGCCTGCGGGATGCATCCTCTCGCACGTGTTTTTACTCGACTAGCCTGCGGGATGCATCCTCTCGCACGTGTTTTTACTCGACTAGCCTGCGGGATGCATCCTCTCGCACGTGTTATTACTCGACTAGCCTGCGGGATGCATCCTCTCGCACGTGTTTTTACTCGACTAGCCTGCGGGATGCATCCTCTCGCACGTGTTTTTACTCGACTAGCCTGCTGGATGCATCCTCTCAAACGTGTTTTTACTCGACTAGCCTGCGGGATGCATCCTCTCGCACGTGTTTTTGCTCGACTAGCCTGCGGGATGCATCCTCTCGCACTTGTTTTTACTCGACTAGCCTGCGGGATGCATCCTCTCGCACGTGTTTTTACTCGACTAGCCTGCGGGATGCATCCTCTCGCACGTGTTTTTACTCGTCTAAGCTGCGGGATGCATCCTCTCGCACGTGTTTTTACTCGACTAGCCTGCGTGATGCATCCTCTCGCACGTGTTTTTACTCGACTAGCCTGCGGGATGCATCCTCTCGCACGTGTTTTTACTCGACTAGCCTGCGGGATGCATCCTCTCGCACGTGTTTTTATTCGACTAGCCTGCGGGATGCATCCTCTCGCACGTGATTTTACTCGACTAGCCTGCGGGATGCATCCTCTCGCACGTGTTTTTACTCGACTAGCCTGCGGGATGCATCCTCTCGCACGTGTTTTTACTCGACTAGCCTGCGGGATGCATCCTCTCGCACGTGTTTTTACTCGACTAGCCTGCGGGATGCATCCTCTCGCACGTGATTTTACTCGACTAGCCTGCGGGATGCATCCTCTCGCACGTGTTTTTACTCGACTAGCCTGCGGGATGCATCCTCTCGCACGTGTTTTTACTCGACTAGCCTGCGGGATGCATCCTCTCGCACGTGTTTTTACTCGACTAGCCTGCGGGATGCATCGTATCGCACGTGTTTTTACTCGACTAGCCTGCGGGATGCATCCTCTCGCACGTGTTTTTGCCCGACTAGCCTGCGGGATGCATCCTCTCGCACGTGTTTTTACTCGACTAGCCTGCGGGATGCATCCTCTCGCACGTGTTTTTACTCGACTAGCCTGCGGGATGCATCCTCTCGCACGTGTTTTTACTCGACTAGCCTGCGGGATGCATCCACTCGCACGTGTTTTTACTCGTCTAGGCTGCGGGATGCATCCTCTCGCACGTGTTTTTACTCGAGTAGTCTGCGGGATGCATCCTCTAGCACGTGTTTTTACTCGACTAGCCTGCGGGGTGCATCCTCTCGCACGTGTTTTTACTCGACTAGCCTGCGGGATGCATCCTCTCGCACGTGTTCTTCACTCGACTAGCCTGCGGGATGCATCCTCTCGCACGTGTTTTTACTCGACTAGCCTGCGGGATGCATCCTCTCGCACGTGATTTTACTCGACTAGCCTGCGGGATGCATCCTCTCGCACGTGTTTTTACTCGACTAGCCTGCGGGATGCATCCTCTCGCACGTGTTTTTACTCGACTAGCCTGCGGGATGCATCCTCTCGCACGTGTTTTTACTCGACTAGCCTGCGGGATGCATCGTATCGCACGTGTTTTTACTCGACTAGCCTGCGGGATGCATCCTCTCGCACGTGTTTTTGCCCGACTAGCCCGCGGGATGCATCCTCTCGCACGTGTTTTTACTCGACTAGCCTGCGGGATGCATCCTCTCGCACGTGTTTTTACTCGACTAGCCTGCGGGATGCATCCTCTCGCACGTGTTTTTACTCGACCAGCCTGCGGGATGCATCCTCTCGCACGTGTTTTTACTCGACTAGCCTGCGGGACGTATCCTCTCGCACGTGTTTTTACTCGACTAGCCTGCGGGATGCATCCTCTCGCACGTGTTTTTACTCGACTAGCCTGCGGGATGCATCCTCTCGCACGTGTTTTTACTCGACTAGCCTGCTGGATGCATCCTCTCAAACGTGTTTTTACTCGACTAGCCTGCGGGATGCATCCTCTCGCACGTGTTCTTGCTCGACTAGCCTGCGGGATGCATCCTCTCGCACTTGTTTTTAC